>NW_010184933.1:41882-71061 GCF_000695765.1 Mesitornis unicolor | reverse complement strand
GGTGGTGGTGGTGGTGGTGGGTGGTGGTGGTTGTTTTAGGGTCTCTTTTTTTTCCAGGTGACAATCAGCAAAGCAGATACTTAGACTGAAACTTTTTCTGTCTTGTGTGTCCACAGCCAATTTGAAGTATTTCTGGGTATTGATTCACCTATTGTCTTTGCTTTTACAGTTGAATATAAACTAGAGAGGGATACCAATGTGGTAAAAGCTTGTCACTTTATTTATTCATTCTGACATTAAAAAACCCCATGGTTTAAGTTTTTCTAGGGACGTTTTAAGTTTGTTCTGAGGAAAATTACATTGTCATGTTAACTTCATTCTGTCGCTTTTAAAGTCACAGGTTTTGGTTGATTGCAGTCCACTTGGAAGAATATTTGAGAGATTCTACTTACCAAGTCAGTTCACAGGAGACAGTAATAGGGCAAGACCACTTCCCCAGGCTCTGAAAATAGGAGGTCCAGACACTTGGTTATCATTCTGCTTTTTGGGGGAAATCGTCACAACACACATTGGTAGCATGATTGAGATCAAAACATACTACAACTGCTTTAGATGTTTGGATGCATCTATATGCAGGTCGTGAAATGGTAGTGTTGATACCAGTGGTGTCTTTACGAGGCTGGAAACGTTGACCTTGAGTGCTGTTGTCATGTCTGTGTGAGAAATCTCGGACAACAGAGTCAAGCGGTAGCTGCTTCTCCTCTGGGGCTCTTTCTCACAGGATGTGAGAGGTGCTGCTCTGCGTAAGAGGAGTGACCCCATTTGTGTAATACACTTGAGCTCATTATTAAAGAGGTGGTTGTTGGCTCTGATGCCTGTGGTGTGTTCACAACCCAGTTCCTAGTGAAACGGAAGGTCTGATACCTAAATGAGAGTCTGGTGTTCAAATAGCAGCTGTTTTGGGTTTTGTCGTCATTATTATGCTATAAGAAATAAGATATGGTAAATACAGCTTTTTTTCTAAATGTGTACCTCAAAAGGACGTTCACACTCTCACTGCCTTGAAGGTAGAGTATGGAGCAAGTAGAGGCTGTGGTTTCTACACATTAAGAGTAGTATCTTGCTGTGAACTTGCGACACCAGTGCTTCTTCTGGATGATGGGTTGCTGTTATTGCTGCTGTGTTGTTACTGTTCGGATGAAGCCAACCAGGTTCACTTCTGGTGTTTAAATTAACTTAATGGCCGTGAAGGTACACTTGATTTGAATAGTATTCAGTCACTCTCTCATTAGGGTCTTTGTTTTTCTTTCATTTTCTTCCCTGGCATTGAATCATATTGTGGCAGGAAAATAGTTACTGTCTACCCAGTATTTGCAGATTAAACACTACTGAAAGATCTTTCAGCAGCCCAGTAGGTGAAAATGACCATTTTGTCTTTTAAACTTTTTGGGAGGCATTTTAATACCCTAATCTTAATTCACTAAATATATCTCTTTTTGGTCTCTAACTGCATCCAGCCAACTTTGTGCCACTGTGTCATCACTGAGATTTGCTCTGCCTGATTGAGGTGAGAGACCATGAGTTGATACTGGGATCAGTGAGCTTTTCTAGAATAGGTTGTTCTTTCCAGTTCTGCTCATGGGGCTGAAAGAGGCTGCCTCAAGCCTTTGGGCTTCTGGAAATTTGGAGTTAATTTACAAGAATGATGATTTAAACACTGATAAATATAGCTGCTCTTGGAATATAGAATTAGTTTAGTTTTATGCTCGGACATTTTTTGCACTGTTTGGTTTTGCCTTTAGTTCCTTTGACCTAGCTTTTCGAGAATAATCTCTCTTCCTATCTTTATTTACCCAGTTTCTAATAATGACCTCACCCAAGGTTTACCACAATAGTTAATAATTAGCTTTCAGAGATAACTACTTAAATTCTGGAGCTACACATTATGTCCCGTCTTTCGCTCTTTTGATGTGCTGTATAACGTGACAGGATCTCAATGTCAGCAGGTCTAACGTTTGATTCACATTAATGTAATTACCTGCAGTGCTTGGACAAACAAAACCAAAACTCTTTCATCCTCAGATCAGAGACTTTTTTCCCATCTTTGAAGATAAGACTCTAGCTTGGCTTTTGAAATTGCCCATTTAAAGTGGCTTTGTCTGCGTTTACACAACAGACTCTTACAACGGTACATTTTAATGCATTTGGAGTCGCCTCAGTCACACCGAGTGTGCACAGATAATGAGCAGAATTCAAAAAAATAAACTCTCCAGCGAGGAGCTGTATCGCTGATCAGGTGCCATCAGTCTTGCTTGTGTCCCATGTCCATGCCCAGCAGGAGGTCCCACTGATTGGCGTTTTGTCATGTTCAAACCACAAATCTGATTACTGAGGTGGCTCCAGCTCTGCCTAAAACACATGTGAAGAGCTGCGGTCCTGCTGCCTCCTGTCTGCGCTGTCATTCGTGTTTTATCTCCTCTTTCTGTAGCTCCCCGTTCCACTCATGCTGACTTCTCTTCGCGTTTTCTTGTTTCCTTGTAAAATTTGACAAGGCTGCGCCTTATCACCGTTGTTCCTTTCCCTCCTCTAGAAAGCAGCAGCAGCCACTGTCATTCATCCTGAATAAGGAAAGCTGATGTGCTCAGAGCTTTCTGTAATAATTCAAAGCTATCGCCTTGGTGGCTTTTGATCATTTGGCGAAAGCCACTCTTTGAATAAAATGCAGTGTACAGCATTATTTTCCTTTTTTGTTTTTTGGAGGTCTGGGGATGGAAGCTGTGTTTCAGGCCCTGGCTGTCGAGTGTCCTCCCACTCTGGACAGTGACCAGCCTAGAGAGGACTTTCAAGCAGGTGACACCTGACAGGTATCTGTGACAAACTGTGGGTGATGTTAGGGCAGTAGCCACCGTCTTTTTTCCGGTTCTTAGTTGGTTTTGGAAAGGTTATTACATCAAGCTTTCACCAAGATGAAGATCTACAGAACTGTTTCATGTCAGTTTTTGTTGTGTGATAGCAAAATGCAGAAGAGTCCTGAAAAGCAAAAAGCTCGACTTAATTTTTTTTAATTTTCTATGTTAGCTTTTCAAAACTGAAAGGTATTTTAAGAGACTCTGAGGTTGTGCATTAAGAGGCAACAATGAGAAAATGCAGCACTGAATCCAGCAATTACTGCCATAAGCACCATAACCAAACCAGTGCTCTTCCAATATGCAAAAATAATTGAGGTGGCAAGGCAAGAGAGGATTTTTTTTAGAGTGTATTGATTTTAATTTTGCAGAAGGTATGTAAAGCCACCAACAATTCAAAAAGAAAATTCATCTGTACCATTTCAGAGACTCAGTGCTGTTTAGTTTGAAGAATCTTTGTAGATTTTGCCATGCAAAGTACTTTTCTCAGTATGTTCTGGAGGCATAGAAAAGAACAAAAAGATAAAACATGCGAGATGCTGAACACTGCACCTTGGCCGTGTCTGCTCAGGGGCTTCAAGGAAGGGAAATGATGAAGGTGCTGTGTCTGTCCTCCCAAGAGATCATGGTCTAAGCCTCCGCCAAGCGAAGCTGTGCCTCTCTCCCTTCCCTCTTGCTAAAAGCCAGGGAAAGCTGATCAGGTAAGCATCTGTGTGGTCCTTTTTCGTAGCGTGCCCGCCGTGAGGCTCGCTGTGTGCTTGCTTATTTGTCCAGATCTGCTTTGACTAATGGACGATGTGTAAAGTTGGTTGAAGGATTGTTGCCATTAGCTTTAGCCTCGTTTTTACCTACTAAACCTCACAGGTATGAGACAAGTTACAGAAGCTCCATTGGTTTTCCTTATTAATGATTCTGTTGTCTTGCAGTTGTTATTTACGTGTTTAGCCTGCGATGGTTCTTTTCAGCATCCAGTCAGAGCTTTATCGCTTGCTTTTCAGACAAGCTAAGACTTTGAGGAAGCTTTTGGGGTTCGGAGGGCTGTTGATCAGTTGCTTAATGGAACAGCAGTGAGCTGTCATAATCTAGATTTTCATCAGAGTGGCATCTGATAATATGTCATGTACCATTTAGTGGTTAGCTGGGAGTTAAGGAGCTGTTTGCAGATCTGTCCATTCCCTGTGAACCTACAGCTGTGGTCTGTTACCAGAGTCCTTAATTGCACACATCTGCACAATGGTGCTGTAGTTCAATCTCCATATTTACAGGTGTTACTGCTTGGATCCAGCTTCCCAGATTATTCCAGTTTTGTATGTCCGTGGTGCAGGGTTTGTGTTTTCAAATTATGGGAAAGCCAGACTGTTTCCCAGGGTCTTGCTTCATCGCCTTCCAAAAACGCTTGCTTTGAAAAAATCCCTGACTTGTAGTTAATCAAAGTCTCTCTCAAAGGCTTTTACCCTCTTTTCAGAAATTCAAATGCTGTTTTCTCGTGGCCTTGCAAGAGATTTTCTGGCTGCTCTTTATATTAAGATTAGCGTTGTGCTTTAGAGCTAGGGGTATTGCATTTGTGATTCCTGTTTTGGAAGCAAGCCAAATCTTGTCTTGTATGCAGCTCTAAAGGCAATACTGACTCTTGCTTACTCGATCCCTTTCTGTCAGAGGCTGGAGATTGCATCTCTTCTGATCATGGGGACATCTTCATACCTTACACCTTTCTAGATACCTTTTTTTAAAGAATGCAGCACTAATTTCAGTTGTGCGTGCATGTCTTGGACAGTGGAGGTGATAATTAAATGGCGAGGTTTGAAATCAGGTTAGTAATCAGGCAGAGAAATTGGCATGAAGGAACGGTGGAAGTTAACAACGTTATTTGTGCGAGCGTACCGCGCAGCGAACAGCTGAGGACCTGACCTGAATTGTGTGCTGGTGCCTCCAAAGCATTTGGGGTTTTGGGGGGTTTTTTTTCTGGTTTTGATCCACGAGCAAACAAGATTACACATCGGCTTTTTCTGTAGTAATAAACTAAACATTGCTGTAGATACGGGATATTTGTAAGATGTCCTTAGTTGCAGCTGTTGTGAACATCCAGAATCTGAAAGTGAAGTTGGCATGATGCTTCTCTGAGGCGGTGTTTGTGCCGCTTGCTTTATGAGGAATCAAAATCCCTCAGTTGCTTTACAGCATGTTTTTATAGCTGATACTGCCATGTAATAGTTCATTATCACCATTTGAAATCTCTTGGCCCTTCATATGCCTTGGGTTGCTCCTTGATGTGAAGTTGCGAAGGAGTTATGTGAACATAATGTTTGTAAAATGCTTTGAAGATTAAAAGCTCTACAGTAGGTTTTTATTATTACCAGAGGCAAAGTGAGCAGGAGTGGCTTAATGTTGGACTGTTCATTTCCCAAGAGATGGCTTTGTTTTGAAGAGTGTGCATTATCGATTGGGTTGGAGACAAAATTGTCTTATTTCAATCCCGAATAGAAATAAATTGGCAAACTTGAGATTATTTGCATGAGATATCTGTAAAAGAGCAGAGCAGTTATGATACTATCTATGGCTCTGTTCTTAGTTTAGTGGAACACTTATTTAATATGTTTGACATCTACTGTTGAAAGGTATTTTGAATCCAATGCATTCAAACATCTTTATATATATAGCAGCATTCTTATATCCATATGATATATAGATAGGTATGAGATGTTTATTTGAGAAAGATATATATTTGAGATATTTATTGCTCTTTTAGAGATTAAGTCAGTTTCAGCATGTGAATAAAAAAGCGGTCCACATTCAGAAATGGTGATGTTTTATTAGAGTTTGGTTCATGGACAGTTTTTCACATGTTCGACCTGCCACATAAAAAAGAACTGGGTTGGTGGTTTTTTTTTAATAGTGCTTTAAATATTTTTTTAATCATTTTTATTTCCAGCCTGTATCCACATTGTAAACTCATAGGTGACAAAAAATAAACCAAAGTGAGCTGTCTCGCAGTTCTCAAGCCGCTGCTCTTTCCATGTGAGTTAGAGGAGACGGGAGGGAGCTGCACCGCTCAAATGGAAATTCAGCGCTAAGCGGGGGACCGCTTCAGGGACACAGGTGTCCTCACGTGGCTCGTCGTCCCCCTTGCCCTTGCAGCGGGTCACCGCTTCCACCCAGCAGTCTTGTTTTGACAGAGCCGTTTTGTGGTGTCAGCACCGGGCGCCTTTGGGGAGCTGGAGCTGAAGCGGCCATTGTGGGCGGAGGGGACAGCTAGGCCGTGGCCAGGCCTGAGGCACCACCGCGTCCCTGCGGCCTGGAGGAGGCCGCCTCGCTTGGTGCAGCTGCAAACAAGCTTCGGGCTCCTGCTTGGCACTTGCAGAAATGGTCATGGAATTTGCTGATGCTGCCAGACGCCAGCTAAACACTTGTTCCCAAGTGGAGCGTCCTATCGGTACAGCTGCTGGTTATGAAAAATACGCACAGGGCTTTCATCCGTAATAATAATAGAGCTTTGTCGGAGTATTGCAAGCTCAAAATATTCTGAGTAATGCTATCAAATAGTACCTCCTCGCTTAGCCTATAGGGAGCTTTATTCCCCCATGCTTCAGTTAAGATGTTCATTTATTGTCATCACTTATGTCAGAGGTGGGGAGGGAGGGAGGCTAAATTTTCCCTCTGTACTGTCAGTAAGGATTAACTGACATTGTTGGGCAGTGCTTTCAAAATATTCTGACCTATTTACACAACAAAACTGATCAGAGCAAAATAAACAGTTCTGGTCGGCGGCTGAATGCTGTATTGTGGCAGCTATATTTGGCAGTGGATTTTCTCATCAGTTTTCCAATGCAGACAAAACCTGAATGCTACAGAAATCTTAAGCATTACAAGCAGATAATGCCCTGGCTGAAAAGCTTGATTCTTCTGTTGCCTATTGGGGAAAGAGGACAATTTGGCTGTAATTCAGTTGGAACAAATGCTTATGAAGCAACAGACAACAAACCATAGGAGTAGATTTCTCATTTTGCCATGCAGGGTGATTAATAATTGCATCATTTCCAGCAAGCTGCAGTATATACCTGCGAGATGGTGGATCTCTCTCCAAGGTGCAGTCTCTGCAAAGAAGCATTAAATAGGGAATTGCAATGTACTGTAAGAATTGCTGGTTTCCTACTCGGGTTTTGGTTTTTTTTTATTTTGTAACAAACATAGTGGATACTTGCAATTACCTCTTCATTTCTATGTGGTATCTCCTAAGGAGTGGATACAGAGAAATGTTTCATTTTAGCTGTTTGGACAACTATTCCATATTCCTGGGTCACAGAATTTTTTATAGTTTAGAGAATAAAATTGCTTGACACTCAATATAGGAAACACTTCTTGCATCTTCAACTTAGATTCTGAGAATACTAAAATGAAGCCTTTTAAAACTTTTTTTTCTTCTCAATTTCATTTAGTGACAGTCCCAATGCTATCCATGAAGTGGAAAAGTGGTTACCACGGCTGCATTCGGTTGTCATAGGACCTGGCTTAGGTAGAGATGAAGTTCTACTTGAGAACGCTAAGGTAATGTCTATACTGATATTTTATTCTGTGTCTTTATGTTGAGTTTTATTCACCAATTTCCTCTCTTTTACATGATTACACAAATGTTTTTGCTAGGGTTACTAAATAACAGATTTAATAAACTATTGTTGACTGAATATTACAGCTCTTAGTCATGGTCTTCATTGTTAAACTGTAAGCATTGCTCAGAATTTTAGGCACCCACATGGTTGTTTTGATTTGCTTTTGTTTTGATTGTGGAAGTCGGTAATTAAGAAATAGACATTGGCACCTCTAGGTAAAGGGATCTGCGTTTTCTTAGGTGCAAAGCACCTGTACTGTGATAAATCCGAGTTCAAGTTCCTAATTTTCGGAACCATGTTTGACAATTTGCATCAGGAGAGGTTCCAAAGAACAAGGATTGTGTCCCCTTGCAATAAAGAATAATACTCTTATTTATAAAATGTTGCAGATTTCTCCTCTGGATAAAGAGGTAATCCTATTTTCTGTCAAGCCTCGGCAGAGAGCTGAAAACATGAGCTTAGATAGTTCTGTACTCTAAATAATAAGTACTTGACACCATCTTCCAAATGATGGCTTGTATTACTGTCAACACATCTTTGTACATTCAAAGCGTATCTTTTGGTCTAATGTCAATCTAGTTTGTACAATTTTAGAATGTTTTTCTTCCTGAGAAGTAGTACTGAATTAATCAGTGGTACCAGCAAGTGGAATTAACGTAGTTTACAGAAATGTTGACAGTTACACAGTGAAACTGCAAAACTGAGAAGGGCAGGAGACTGGAGACCACGATGTTCAAGTAATTTAGAATACCTTGAGAGCTATAGAGGGTGGTTGTGCTGGGCTTTTATTAGAGAGAGTTGTTATTGGAGCGCTTTGCTTCTTTAATTCTCCTGCTTCTAAAAAATTTTTGGTTTTTAATATAGAGGTACAAATCTAATAAAGAACATGGATTTGGAAAGAAAGAAAAGATACTTTTATTACAGCTGATCAAGAAATTGGATTCTATTCTGAATGAATAATTTCAACAGAGTTTTTACTCTTTTTGGAAAACATTTTTTTCAGAATTCTTTTTATAGAAAAAAATTTTGCACAATGATTTTTCTTTTTTCCTTGGTTTTTAAAAATATTAAGGTTGTTTTTCCTGAGGGAAAACTACTTTGAATAAAAGAAAACAGGAATTCATTTAGAATATCTAAGATACCTAACATAAGCTGCTTTTATATCAGAATTCCATCTGGGTTTTATAAAAATCTGTCAAGGTGCTTATCTGTATTACAGGAGTATCTGGAAGAGTCCTTGATTGTATTTTTTTCCCATCATTGCTAACAATAATAGTGCTTTCTTAGTGAATTACAAGCATACTTTTACTTCAGCCTGGCTGTCCTGTGTGAGCTGGCTTAAAGTTAAAGAAACAAACCCAGCCAGTGGAGACAGCACGTTTGGAAGTTACTTCACGCTGAAAGCTCAGCCCACGTTCACGTGAGGTGTGGATCTGACCTTACTAATTGCGAGTCACAATAAAGCTCAAGTTCTTTGGCTTCGCTGTAATTTTTTAAATTTTCATTAGTTACCCAGTGTTGGGTTGTTTTTTTTAATCCAGCTACCATAATCTTCTAATTCTTTGTTCAGCCAAAAGCTTTATTAAGGACATGTTATTGGGGACAAGTGAACCCTGGTTGCCTGCTTGAGGAAGAGTGGTGTTTCTCTGTGCTGAAGAAAGGCTGAGTCTCCCTCATGCTTCAGCAGTCAATTTTAAGCTTTCTATCACTTCTTACCTTCAAGAAATAATGCAGGTGACGATAGCATTGCTATTTTAAACTCTTATAGGAGGCTGGCTTGGTATATAATTTTCTATTTTTCCTTTAAGCTGACCTCAGCATGCTGTGACACGAATGCAGGGCTGAGACGTAGATCAGTGTCTGCTTTCTGGTCAGGGTTTTGTATCGGAGTGGCAGTGAGGATGGGAGAAAGCTTCCCCTCTTCCTCCTCCTGCCCTATTAAAGTGCAGAGGCACAGTGGTCTGTCACCTCTCTGATGCTGTTGTTATGGTGGTTCGTGTCAGCATTGTGCCTGCACATTGCCAGTGATTGTGCATGCCCAAACACTCGTGTGTTAGGGCTGCTTCTCTTTTCTGAGCATTAAGAAACTGAGATACTAATGCAGTAAGCTTTTCCTTTCAACAATCTGATGGAAAAGCAGCGCCTTGTGATCAGTTTCCTTTGATTTATTTTTTTTCCCTCAAAAACATAGCGATACTCTTTAAATACATCCCAATGGTGATTGTCTGGTTTGGGTTGGAATTCCATTTATGAGTCCTCATACAAGAAGCCACTCTACAAGTTACATCCCTCTCTCATATACTGCTTGTGTGGGTCTGTGCCAAAACCCTCACCTGCTATTGCTCAATTGCCTGGTTGAGGGCTGATGCTCTGTCAGAGCTTCCTAGCCATGGGTTTGCAGGACGAGGAGCTGCAACTTCAGAAAAATCTCCTAAAGGAAGCATTTGGTGTTATCCTAATAGCTGTGCAGCTGGATCCCATGCAGATGTGGCAATCACAGTCTTGACCTGGTTAGACCCTCCAACTCCGGAGCAGAAAAGCAGTCTGAGCTATTTCTTGTCAAAAGAAAGGAATAAAAACATGTTTTTGCTCCTCAGCTCTGGAGTGTGCAGATTGAAACATCTCCGCTCCCTATTCTACTTCAGGCTTCTGAAATGCTGTTAGCACATCTGGTGTGGAGCTTGGCCACCACAGCCAGCTTCATTTCAGGCGGTATCAGGCAATCTGCTTTTCCCTTTCAGTGTCTGTGACTGATTCTGGCCAGAGGTGACAGTACCATTCCCAAGTTCACCTCAGTTGCTGTGCTGCTGCTGGGGGTTCAGACTCTGTTGAGAAAGAGTTCAGCTGCCGTGTGGAAGCAAGGCCAAAGGCCCTACAACTGTCCTCTGTCAGTGCTTAGAAGCAGCATGTTTCCAAAGCTCTTGGATGTTCTCTTTTTTCACACAGCACCAATATTATTGTCCCTGTTGTATCTACCCACCACAGCGTTCTTCATTCAGCTGTTCCGGAGACGTCAGCACTCCTGGTCTTACTCTGATCTGATTTTTCTTGTAGCCTGAGGCTTGAAAGTAGGGGAACTCCTGCCTGTGTCCTGTATCAGGTTCCAGCCTCTTCTCATCTCCTTTCTCCTCCTACTCCTTTCTGGCATGAATGTGATGCTCCTGACAAATTTTATGCTTCCAAGTTCAGTGAATCTTTTACTTGGTTCATTACTGGTTTTGTGGTCAAACAGGCTGAGACAGAATTGTTGGTGCAATAGTAGTTACTGTTGGGATCAGGTAGAGAAAAGCATTCATCCTTATGAAGGCCCCCATCCTTAACTGAAGTATGACTTTGAGACTGGCATCGTCACTGGGTTTTTTGCCTCCCTCCCTGAGGTGGTGACACTGAATCCTGGACTCTACCGCTCCAGTCTTGCTGTGGTTTGTTTTTTGCAGCAGCAAAGTTACATTGCTGTTTTCAGCAGCGCACGCTTGCTTCCCTCCCGTAAGGGAGGTAGTGATTAATAGCAAGAATGGCTCTGTGTAACTCAGATTACATGGTAAAATCGACTGATTCTCAAACTGTATACTTGTTCCTCTTGCTCAATTCTCAGTCTTTGTATTAGCTCCAAGAAAATGTCTTGAATAGGCGCCTGGGTTCTTCTTTTCGCTGAGGCCCTGCCTAGCTGCCATTTCTGCCCATTGCTGTTTCTCTTCCCCCAGCCCCCTCACCCTGCAGTGCTACCCTCAGGCAGTCATTTGCCCTTAAAGGTCTCTGCTGTTTGGTGGGATATAAATTTCGGAAATCTCCTTTTTCCACCCCAGTGACATCATCTTAAGGTTGTATAGAAATGTCTTGGCTATAATTAACAACTAGCAAAGGATGGGAGAGGTTTGGGCTGTTGTCATGGTTCACCTTGTTTGAGTGTGCCCAGAGAGAGCCTATTTGAAATTCTCTCAGGTGGATTCTCAGTTCCGCCTCAGCTGAGGTATCAGCCTTTCTGTGTTTGTTTTTGGGTTAATTTCCCCCTTTCAAGCCTTCAGGATCTAGGCAACACTTCAGAGCCTTAATAAATTGTGGGAATGGGACCAGGTGCTTCAGTGCACTTATCTGCACTAGCTTTTGCAAGATCAAGAGGACTCCAGAATACAGAGCCACCTTTTGTTGTCATAGCAGGCTATTAAAGCTAAATCTGCCGCTATGGGCCTTGAGAAGCCTTCTCCTCATGATATCTGAGCAGCCCCCTGGGTTCTGTTTGTACCAGACATAAGACACCTGAGAAGCATCGCAGGCTAATGCTCCACTTGACAGATGAGTGGTATTGTGTGTGGTACCTACCACCAGGTACGTATGTGGGCAACAGGAGGTGTTACTCTTTGGAACCACTGCTCATGTTTACTCAAGTTAGCAGAATTATTTATTTACTAAAAAGTGAATTCTTCAGTGTGTGTCACACGCATTTGCTCCTTGCCCTGTTGGTACCCTCTGGAAAGTCCTCTGGAGGTTCTTGCTGCAGGGATTCAGCAGCTCACAAGGAGCTGAAGTAGCAGCGAGGACACGCCACTTTCAGCCCTCGGCTGGGAGGAGGTGAGGTGGATGGGATCTTGTGCCCGTGGTACTGCAGAGACAAAAACCAGAGAGCATGGATGTGCACCTGCTGTGAGAGTGTGTCTAAAGTGTATTTCTCTCAGGCCCCAGTACCTATGTACATACCACAAGCAGTACCCAGTGAAAAACTACTCTTACTAGCTAAGCCTTCTTGCTTTCAAACAGCCTGGTGAGAGAATTTGTGGATGTATTTCACCTAAGATGGGGCAGTTGCTGGGATGGGATGCAGTTCTTTCTCTGGGATGGTGGCACGGGTGCGGATAAAGATTGGGAATGGCAGCTCGAGGCAGACCGATCCTCTTGGTTGTGCTAAGAGCTCTTGCTGCTTGTGCTAAAAACTATTAGTATTCTGTGGCTTCCTTGTAAATGTCTTGGTTAGAAAAGCAGTGTTTGAAAATATGCTAACGGGACCTTTAATACAGGTTTATACAACTTGCAAGCAGAATTTATTTTCTAATATGTGTAATGGATCTCGATGAAAGTCATTCACAGTGTGAAGTGGGATATTATTTGCTTTCTCTGTGTATGCTTATATTGTCGTTGAACTTGATTTTGATACTTAGAAGCATTTGTAAGCAAAACGCTGGAATTGGATACCTTTTCAACTAAGCATCATTCAGCTAGAAACCGTAAAAAGAACTTGGCAGGGATAAGCTCCAGAGTTCATTCTAAGTTTATGTTTATTTGCTTTATTTTAAGAGAAAAAGCCAACAGCTGACCATGAATATCTTAAGCCAAGTCTTAACACTAACATAATCAGCCATAAATTGGAAACCTTGTAGTGTTTGCTTTGTGAGTGCAAACGTTCAGTGGATGAGACAGCATGAGAAAACTTAGTGCTGTCACTTATTCTGATTTTTTTACTTCGGGTTGTAGTAAACAGGATAATTGCTTAAACTGGATTTGTGTGTGTTTGTGGATAGAAGTGTATAAATGTAGCTTCTCAAGTGGTGCCCGGTTGATCACGAATTTGGGGGGAGAGATAGCTAAAAAGAAGTGCTCTGGTTTTTTGCATGACTAAGATACTATTTCAGAGGCTTTTGCTTTATTTCATTGTGTCTCATGGTCAGGCACTACTTTTGATTATGTCACTTATTAAAGAATTTAGATATTAAGAAACTGCTGGCTGCAGTTTTCCTTCCAGTTCGACAGCCGGTGATCTACTTTGAATTCGAAGAGGGATCTACAAGTGGATCATTCTCATCTCTTCTTTTTTTTAATGTAGAGAAGAACAGTTTTGATGAGCTGCCATCTACGGCATCTTCAGCTTTGTTAGTTTTAATAACAGCTTTTACCATTTCCCAAAGCACTTAATGAGCTCCATGATGTATTGGTTACTCTTTAGAGCCGGTATCTCCCTCTGCCTGGCTTAAATGAGAAATTTTCCTCTGCACCTGAAAATCTGTTTTGGAAAACAGAGCCTAGCATGTGGTACTACAGTTAAAAGACAAAAGACCTAGTTAAATTGAACGGAGCATAAACCATGAGATAAAGAAGCTATTTGTTTCAAAGAAAGGGTCTTCGTTGGTGTTACCTGACTCTTCATTCAAATAGCATGAGTGGTGGTCAGTAGTTAATCATTTCTTATGTGGGGTTCAGGGCTTAGTGGAGTGATTAATGAGCTAGTGATAGGTATGCGTACAGGGATATATAAAGTAAAACTCAGGCAATTAGACTAGTTAAAGGTGATTTATATAAATCTCATCCACAGAGAGACATTGAGTTTTGAAAGGAGGATGAGCTCTTGGGTCAGTCTGTGGGAACTAATCCAAGCAAGTTTCAGAGTTAACGGCGTGTTTCCACCAGTGGGTACATAAAAAGAAGCAAAACCAGTTACTGAAAATATGGCTCTAATGTGAAGAGTCTTAAACACTGGACCTCCATTTGTAACATTTTTCAAAACCTGTATCGAATAGAATATATTTCAAGAAGCTTCTCCCTGCCCCCCGCCAACCCTGACTGCAGCCTTGAGCACAGCCTGAGCTTTGAGATATTTGCCTACCTCTGGCTGTGCAGAATTACAAACTTCTGCTTGCCAAGCCCATTTTCCAAGCATCTCTGCCACAGAGCTGCATCCTGACCTCTACGCAGCTGAGCCCCTGCTAACTCTGCATTTATCCAGGCTTGAAGCAAGGAGTGCAGAAATGCTTCCTAGGGCTTTCAGTGCCTATTTGTAGGAATTGGTTTGCAGCATGTTGGGGCTGAACTTGTTTGTTCTTTCCGGGCACCTTGGGGAGGGGGTTGTGCAGAAATGCTTCCAGCTGCAGCATTTACAGGGAAATTTCTGGCTGTTTCATCCCTTTTATCTCTCTGTTCCAGACAAAGCGTTGGATTCGGGATTGTTGGATGAGAGCAGCATCCATGCGGAACATACAAGCAATTATAGGTGGCATTTCAACAGCAGTTTCTGATCCTAGCTTTCAGTAGATGGTTCTTTGTAAAAGGGGCTGCCACTCCTTTTTGATTATTTAAGGTTGTGTGAGACCTACCTAGTGCCAGGTGATGCATATTTGCATGTCTCTACCGAACCAGAAGCTCGACACTGGTGACTCCGGCTTGGTCAGCCAGGAGCCCTGCTCAGTCCTGTGGTGTCAAATCAGGGACTGGATCAGCAGAGCTAAACTGCGCGGTCAGTCACCTTAATGTCACCCACGTGTCAGAAGGTAGCGTCTGAGCTTTTAGGAGTACAGTATAGGGTGGCATTGACTGCCTCTGCAGGCCTCAGCTGACTGGGGTTACAGATGTGTGAAGGCAGGCACAGCGTTCCCCTGGCAAGGCACATACTGCCCAAATGCAAGGAAGGTCTGGCACTTACCTCTTTGGACAAGCAAAGATACTACACTCTCTTAGAAATCCAGTTATTAGCAAGTTGTATGGGTGCAAACTCTTGTTTAAAGAGCCTCACCTGCTTAGCAGCTCTCCTGAGATATTTTAGCTTTACTCTGGAACATGTAGCAGAAGACTGAATGACATACTTGGCATTTGCAGGTTGCAGTAGAGCGCTCTTTCGTGGGCTGAAGGCAAGGTTATTCTTCTTCCTAAAAAGTTTGGAGTCATCGTGGTTGATGCTATCCATTATTATGGCGTGCTGAAATTTGAACTTCTTTTTGAGCACATGGCTAAGGAATATTGCCAAGAGCAGGGCAAGACATGACTTTTGAAGGGACGTAGGAAATGCAGTGTTGTAGCTGGTGTCAGTAAAGGAAACCTTGCCTGCAGTCTCTTTCCTTTGCAAGGTAGAAGGATGACAGTGTGATGCATCTGTAGTGAAAATTAATTACTCTTGTGGGATAGATGTTGCTTTGTATGCGGCTATTGTGGTTTTCTCTGTATTTCATTTAAATTCAATATTTTATTAAAACCACTGGCTCTAATTTCCTGATCCTTCCCTTTGCAAACACCAAATGCTGAAGTTATTGTGTTGCTAAACCAGTTCATCAGGAAAAACATAAGTGGTGATACAACTAATGCTATTTATTAATAGTCATTGCAGGTGTTCTGCTGCCAATCCACACCTAATTAAAAAAGCTGAAAAGTAAAACTACGTCAGCTGAGGGCAAAACTGGTCATGATGGCCTTTTCTGAGGAGCCGTGGAGAACCAGCCTGTATGCTGTTGTATGCAGGCAGAGTAAATGGGGTATGTTTGTTACTGCTGGCTCCTGGGCTCAGATGGAAAAGTCCAGACTGACTGCAGAGTCAGGAAGAGGCTGTGGGTGCTCACTATGAGTGCACCCAGGTACCTCAGGGTGGCTGCTCTAGAGATACCGTTTGATTGTACCTAGAAGCTCCATAGCAATTTATTCCTCCCTCACATGTTCCCTCCATTCCTCTCCTTGCTGTTTTTTGCATCTAGTGTCTCAACCAGCTTATCTTGGTCCATTCCCTTTTTCCATAATAGCTGTGGAAGTGTGCGAGAGTCCTGGATGTCCATGTCAGTGCAGTGCAGGTGAATCTTGTGTTTCACAGCACAGCTGCAGTCAGTCAGATGGATAAATCCTATCAGATATATAAATTCCTATCATGCTTTCCTGCATTACTGTGCCCTCTTTCAGCAGTAGTCTGTCATTTCAGTCCTTCAAGCTTCTATCTCCTGCCATCTTTTTGAGCTTGAATGATTCTGATTTTGTGTGTGTGTGTTGTTCTGGTTTCAGTGTGTGGGAGGTCTGTGGTTTTGTTTTTCAAAAAAAGATTGGACTTTGGTTTTGGGAACCTATTTTAAAATTTCCTTGTGAAAGCTGGGACAGAGAACACAGGTTTCTACAGAAATGAATGCATTGCATTTCAAGGAGTAACTTCCATGAAAATGAAAGAATCAATTAAAACACATCAATTCTTTGTAAATTTTCCCAGTTACAGTGAAGGGTTACCTTTACCCAGATAGAGCACTGGTTTCTACTGTGACAACACTTCTTTTTCGGGTCTTATTGAGTAGGTTGCTTCCATATGAGTCCTCAGTCACAGAACAAAGATTTTTCAGGAAACTGTGTATTTGAAGAGTAGACTGGGAGTAGATTCAGGTTAATTTTACCCCCTCTGTCTCTCCTCAGCCACCTCCACCAAAATTTGCAATCACTGACACATTATTTTGGGCATTTCTAAATGCCGAATATTTGGTGCCATTAGCAAATGATAACTGCGTGGGGCGTTATCCCCTTCATGGGATGCGTGAATCCCAGGTCATTTCCTCTTTGGCTTAATTAGTGTAGATACTTTAAAACTTGATCTTCAGTTATTAGGAGAGGAAGCTCTTGTTACAGATTTGTTCTAGCATGAGTTCGTTCATTACTGCTAATTTTAATCACAGTGGGCTGGAACTTGTTTCCCTTTCCTCGTTCAGGTATTAGGGATTGTGTAATAACTGTTTCGGAGAGTCACGAAGTATTTAGCTAGCTCATAGAGAGCAGAGTACCTTTAGCAAGAGACTCCCCAAACCCTCAATATTAGGACTCTCTACACGAAAGGTAAGGAGATTGAAATTTGGGCCTGGCTGTGGGTATCGCAGAGGAAGGATCTGAATTTCAGTCTTTGCAAACCCCTGTGGACACAGGTCATGAGGCTGGATGACAGCAGCATGGCACTCTCTCCTCCTCATCGTTGTCCTCTCTGCTTCATGACTATTGCCACATTTGCCCCACGAGTCCAGTCCTTAATTTCAGTATGTCCTGGAGTGCTCAGGGATCGAGTGAAGGAGGTGCTCCTGCCTTGTTCTGCACCAAGCTGAACCACTGCTGCTGTGGTGTAATCTGTTCTGTGCAAAGAAAGGCAGTGCACTGGGACATCTTGGAACTAGAGTCTCCAAAATCTTAATATTCAGAACGCCATTTGAAGGGAAAGGGTGACGTCTGGGTTTGTCATTGATACTTGTATGCATTGCTGCTCACTTGTGGGGTTGGTGTTTGGATTTCAGGTCTTGTCTTAGTAACGTTTCGTAGTATTTTTAACTGGCAACGTTATCTTCTACGTCTTTTCCCATATAAAGAATTGTTACATGGGGTAATACCGAGCAGATAATTCTTGCACTTACATAGAGTCCTATCAGCAACAGTTCAATAGGTTTTGGTGTGACAGCAGAGTTAGTGTTAGCTGTGCAATTAACAGTGAGTGTTCTTCTGTATGCTACAAGTATTAGACTGGGAAGATCAATGCCAATACAGAGATACAGATTCAGCTGCAAGTCGACTTTTGCTTTCAAGAACAAAATACTCTGCATACAAGATGTTGCCATTCTTGCTGTAAGCACCTCTTATGCAAGTAAATTTTATATATACACTATCTGCAGTAGTAGAGTGTTTAAAGTGTTTCAGATCTTAATTCTTGGTGTCTAAAAATAAAGCAGTGAAGTGTCTCTGCTCCTGTGATGGCTGGGGAGAGACAGGTGTGTCTGCTGATGATTCGTCCCACCCTAAATTTGGTGTCTAAGCTACATGGGATGAATGGCTCTCCAGGGGTGGGTCATTGACCTTTATATGGCAGCAGGTGAGATGGGTCCTGTCCACAATCAAAAGGAGACAGAGGTTCTCCAATGGATGTTGTGTCCTTCAAGCGGGTGGTTGTGTTCTGGGGCTTCTATTCTCTCTGTTATTGCTTTATTAGGGTTGCCAGATGACTCCCTCCTTCCCCAGAACTTCCTCTCTGAGGTTCCTCGTCTCGCTCCAAGCAGTTTCTGTCTGGGTTTAAGGAAGAAAGAGGAAAGGAAAATAATCACTTTCGGAGTTTGATTGGGTTTTTTAAATGAAAAATGAACTTTCTAAACAAGACAAAGGACTTAGTATCCCCTGATTATTTGTTTTATAAGGAGAGAAAGAAGCAGCAAAGATCGCTCAGTTTGTTAGATTGGAAATTGATACCTCAGAGACTCGGTACACAATGAAAGTTGCTTGGCCAGTAGGTTTTACTTAGCAAGATGAAATTTCTCTGCAGAGCAGAGGTCAGATGCCTCGGGATTGTGGAGGACACGATATAGAGGTAGGAGCTCAAAACATTATTAGGAAGAAATGCCTTATTTCTCTGGAGTGTAGCAGTGACACAGCCTTCCAGAAACTATTTATCTATATGTATGCTTTCACGCCTTGTAACTTCCACCCTTTTCCGTACACTTTTTTTTGGTGGACAATGGATCTTCAGGACTTTTGATTTAGCCTTTTGTCAGACACATACATAGACAAAATCAGAAATTCTAACCAGTAGTCGAGATGGCAATTATGAGGATGAAAAGAGGCCAAACAGTAACAGCAGCAGCCAAACCTCAACTGTTTTGGGAGCAGAGCTTTGGCAAAATTAGTTCCCAGGATTGCTCATAATGAATTAAGAGAACAGTTTGGAAGGATGAAGACTTTTGAGATCCGGTGTTTTCCTTCAGACTTCCTCATGGGATCTGTTGGGAAAGTCTTACTTTGTTTTTAAAAAATAAAGTGAGGCTGGCCTACTGAAGTTGACATACTAGAATAAACTGGTGATTCATGGTAGTGGGAAGTGGAGCAGTAATCATTTGAAGTGCACTGAAGGAGTTTGGTAATGTACAAAAATATTCTAATTAAAACCGGTTAGAAAACAAGGTTGCAGTAAATGGTATTTGCGTCTTCAGAAATTGGGGGAGGGTGAGCTGAATGCTTGCTTACATCATACCTTGCTAACCTCTGGGGCTCACTGCCGTATGATACCTAATCAGAAGAGCTTAGGATGGTTCAAAAATAATTGGACTGTTGGGTGCATAACATTCACTTATACAGAAAAAAAACCAAACCATAAACCGGGTTGCTAGATCCATAGCCTTATTTTGTTATAACCAAGTGAGTCAAATTAAACATAACTGTTAATGAACTTAACACAGCAGGGGCAAAGCAGTGCAGCTTCTGTGAAGGAAAACTGAGCTGTGCGCATCTGTGCAGATTAAGGTTAATGAATAAAGAAATGACTCTGGTTCATACATTTCTTAAAAGCTTTGAAATTAAGGCTCTCTGCTTTTCAATATGCCCCAACTAATTCTAGGTGCGTTTTAAGATTCCATCCTTGCGCAGCTGTTAAATGTACTTATTCATAAATTTGAATAATTTAGGAGTAGCTGAATGGTGTGAGTTGTGTGAAACTTGCCATTGGTTCAAAATTATTTCGGTGGCTGAATGTAAGGGAAGAGTGGTGGTGTTCCCTTGGCGTCCTGAGAAGGGTGGGCACCTGGCAGTGCCCAGGCTGAGACCTGTACAAGTGTGTGTGTGTGTCATGAAAGGGTTTTTATTCTGCAGCGGCTTCTAATGTAGCTGCAGCTGCGTGTTGAGACAAGTCCTGGGGCTTGGAGCGGTGGGTGGTGTTTCTGTCTCACACTTTACAGCGTGCGAACAACGCCCAAACAAACACAAGTAGTGTTGGGTTGAAGGACGCTGCTAAATTCTGGTCATCTGTTTAAAAATAGAAGGGAAAGATTTCCACTGATGCTGGAAAAATCAGAATCAGGTAGGAGCGAGTTAGTGCAGATGTGTCTATGCCGTAGTTAATAATTTACAGGAAGCAAGGTGGACAGTGTTTATTTTGACCACCATACAAGAACAGAGGTAGTTCAATACCCTGAACATTAATTAAAAACTGCTTACTTATTCCTTGCATAACATCTTGCTAACCTGTGGAGCTCAGTACCATATGATAGGTAATCCGAAGAGCTTAATAGCATTGAAAAATAATTAGACTTTGGGATGGATACCTCTGTTATCTTATGCAGGAGAAAGATAAACTCTCCAGCTTCAAAGGCAAGTCGGTAACGAGCAACATTCAGAAAACCTGACTCTCAGCCGTGGCTCATTAAAAACCTTGCGTATCTGTCATCGCCACTGCTCGGTTAGGAGAGAAGAGGAGGGCAGACGGTCTGCTGGTAGTTACTGCTTGCTGAAAAACACCTTTGCAAATGGTCTGTTGGCTGGGCTGCTTTGGTTTTGCTTTGAAAGTATAAAACCTCCAGGAACACAGGTGAAATAACGTTTTACGTACTGCTTGTCTCGGGATGTTTCTTTGTCCGTAAATTCAAATACCACAATGGGGCTCTCAGCAGAAAAGCAACTCAAATTAGTGTTACAGCTACTGGTGGATTGCTATCATGGCAATAGTTGTTCAGGTCTTTCTCTTTTTTATTTACTGGAGATGTGTACGACTTACGTTGGCATTGCATGCCTCCTACAGCAGGGAGAGGGAGTCACATTGCTTGCTTCTTTGCGTATCAACACCAAGGCATCAGTCATGGAAAACCTGCTGACGCTGCTTGTACTTGAACCAGGGAGACAACAATGTCACTGTAAAATTACCAGCTGATGTGAAACTGTCTTATGTTAGTTTGGAGAATATAACAGACTTCTGTTTCTATCTTACTTTGTAAAAACAACTTATACCATTGGATTTACTGTATAAATTTGATTTGGCTCTTATAAGATTTAAATTAGCAAGTATCTTAAAGATATCTGCATTTTTTGCAGGGTATTATAGAAAAATCGAAAGTGAAAGGAATTCCTATCATTATTGATGCAGTAAGTATTTTCTTGATTCAGTCAGTTGTTTGACACATAAGAATCTGTTCAGTAAATGCTCTTCTTGCTGGTTTTTGCAGGATGGACTGTGGCTCATTTCCCAGCAGCCTTCTCTTATCCAAGGCTACCAGCGAGCTATTCTTACTCCAAACTATATGGAGTTTAGTAGACTCTATGAAGCCATGGTGAGCTGTTTTCCTTTTTGATGCTTAAGTACATGCAAGTTTAGTTTTCTAGTCTTTAAAAATTAACAACTTCTTACTGGGTTAAACATTATGTGCTGTTTCTTGTATGTGAGAGAAGCACTCTCTGAGTTTTTATCCTATGGGATAAGTGCCTCAGCAGTGCATGTTCTTAAACAGAGCTCTTTTTTAAAGACCCTTTCTTACACATTTTTTGGCACTGCAGTGAGTATAGAAAAAAATACCTGGAAAGACTGATGATGTTTGTTTGGGGGGTTTTTTTTGCCCCTCCCCATACGTCTGCTGAAGTAGTATGTGTTAGAATATGTTGTTCTAGTAGTAAAATATGTACTGTGTATGGAATTCTTGTGTTGTAGCTTAGAGACCCTGTAGACAGTAGTGATCATCATGGATGTGTATTAAGACTCAGCCAAGCCATGGGGAATTTGACAATTGTTCAAAAGGGAGAGAGAGATCTTATTTCAGATGGAGAGAAAGGTAAGTGAAGCCTTTTGCTTTTAGCAATGTGGGGGTGTTTATTTGGTTGGTTTTTTGCTTTAAGTTGTAGTCCAGTGGTTGGACTATATATATAGTAATTGGTTGACTGCATCCCCTTGAAGATTGCAGAGAAGGGATGTCTGTCTTTGCAGATCACCTTTAGATGATTTGTGTAAATCGATCTTTTAAAAGAGTGCAACTTAATTTATTTGCTGAAAGAAGTTGCTGTTTTTATTTCTCATTTAGGTGGCTATAACCTACTTTACATTACACAGGTATTGAGAAATTAATTTTTTAATCTTTGTAACCGTTTTAAAATCCTTAGCTGAGATGGTCTATATAAGTGCAAGTGTCATTGGTAAATTAATGCAGAATAATATTGTTGTTTCACCATATATCGGTGTGTTCTGAAAAATGAAGATGTCTTGAGGTTCATGATCTGCTCGGTTCCTCGATGCTGCCCACCATGGGGCTGTAGATACACATGTAACTTATCTGACTTGTGTGTTAGCCCTGACAATTTAAACCAAAGCAAGTTAACTCTGGATTGCCATTACAACTTGTTTAAACAGTCACTTACTAATATGGTTAAAGTATACGTAATAAAATAACCTGTCTATCTGATGCTTTTTATACTGATTGCTTACTGTGATCAGTATAAAATTAATTCACGAGTGCCTTCGTCGCATTTTGACTACTCGGTCTTATTGCCCATACATAACACGCAGCAGGTCTGCCTCTCATTACTTGAATTGCTAATCTCTGGTAAATGTTTATGCTGCTTCAGAACTGTTGTGTATATGCAGTCAGTATTTCATTCTTGGGAGCCATGGGAGTCCTTCATAACAGAAAAACAGATGCAATGTGACAGCAGGCTTGTGCGGAGCCACCTTCACGTACACCCATCAGCACAGATACTGCAGCAGACTGTGGAGCAAGCTGGGATCTGGAAGCAATATAGCTATGCCAATGTAGTGAAGGCCTGTGGTTATGTGCTACCCAAATTACTCTGCATGAGGTCTGCTCTCATATTTGCACCCACAGCAGACTTGGTTTGTAACCTTGGACAGTCCGGCCAGGCCTAAGGGGCAGTGAACTCTGCCAGAACATAAAATACCCTGGCTCCAGTTAATGCCAGCGAGAGAGCTTTAGAGCATTGTAGTGCATCTTCTTTTCCTGTTTTTACGTCAACCATGTTCTTTTTATGCAATACTGTTGATTTTTATTAATGAATGTTGGGAAAACTGGGTAAGCATTGTAGATTGAGTACATTACCTAGTGTATCTCTGTTCTCTTTTTGAGCTGTTATAGAGATAAGTGTACCCCTGCCATTGCTGGAGAGAGGGGACACTCGGTTTCTACTGTCTCTTGTCATGCAGGGTTCAGAAAACCAGGAAACAGCTGAAATTCTTTTCCAGTTTCAATTTTGAGTGTTCAGATGTGGCACAAGTTTGGTGAATGTCTTGTGTGCTTTTGGGGCTTTTTGTTGGGGTTTTTTTTTCTCCTACCTTGCTGTTTGTCTGTGTTGTGTTCTGATATTTTCTCTTAGTTAAGTGGCTTTCTGATTTGAAATAAAAACAGTTCTGTGCCTTTATAGCAGTTGTCTGATGCCCAGCTATTCGCTGCTTTCTTGCTCTTACCTGGGTTCTGTCACCGATGCCTTCCCTCTCCTGGATTACAGACATGACAGGCAGCATTGCTGAGCCATAAGAAAGCGGTTGTCAGGTTTAATACCAGTTATAATGCCTGTTACAAACACAGGGTTTTAGGGCTTGTGTTGCTTGCAAGACGGTTCCTGAGAATTTTGCAGAAATTACAGACTTCAGCTTCCTCTGAACAAGAACGTTCTTTGGGTCTGGGCGTTACCATCATCGGTCAGTCTCTTAAAAACTTCTCAAATGCAAAATTACCCCCAGAAAGGAGATTCTGCTGCCTGCTCTGTGCCGCAGCTCAGCACACGTTGTCGTGTCACTGACCTTCAGTTCTCTCCCAGGTTTTTGCTCTTCAGTTCTGCTTTTTTGGTCTGTCAGTTCTTTTGATCTGATGGCATTTTTTTCCAGCTAAGACAACATCCATCGTGATTCCAGTGTGAGGGAAATCCAGATCAGTGGTTTAGGACGATGTCCTCTGAGCCCAATCAATTATTATGAAAAGTTTGTAATGCTTAAGCCGTATCTGTTTGCAGGCATTTCCTGCTCAAGCTCAAGTGCTTTTTGCGCACTGACGCTGTAGTTTCCATATATCGCTTTTAAACTGTCTCCTTTGGGAATGGGCTGCATGCATGCTTTTGGGGACGGGGCAGTAGTAGAAAGGAAATCTCAAGGCTCTCCAGGAACAAACAGAAGTTGCAAACTTAACAACGTAGCTTTAGTGTTGTGTGCTTGGCTGTTGCAGAGGGGAGGCTTTCTGAGGGTGCAGGATTTTGCAGCAGGGTGAATGCTTTATAGTTTAGAGTGATGGTACTGGTTATTTTCACAATACTTTTATTCAAGAGTCTGTAGGGAATTCAATAGACAATTTGCTTCTGTTGAAGATGAAAAAGGTTATCGGGTGATGTGATAGTGAGCTGGATGAAGGTGTTGGTGAGGGATTACTGTCAGCAGATAACTCTCTAATCTCTGCAGACAGGCACCATTAATTCTGATTAGAATATGAAGCTTAATAAATTCAGATTAAGAGTATGGCAGATTTTATTAATGGACAAAGAAATTGGCTCTGACAATAATATACCTAGAACTTTGATGGATTCCTAAACTGTGAAGTATCTGGACACCTTTGATGTTTGTTTTTACAGATCAGATTAGACAATGGTTTCTTACAGCCTTAAAATCAGCAGTGAACCATGTACAGAGCCTCTGTGTAATCAGTAACAGATGCCCATTATAAAGGAGGTTTTTCTAAAATTTGTCTCTGTTTCAGTTATGAGCTGCCAACTGCCCTGTAAACGTAATGACCAAGATTTTAAATTAAGTTTTATATACTCTTTTTCTCTTTCCTTTTGCAATTTCACATTATAGCTTGGTCTACAGTTGTTGATTCCCTGCTCTACAAAGATGAGCTTCACCATGCTCTTGGTAGGTGCTATCAGTGCCATCACTGACCAGGGTAGGAATGAGTACTCAGCCTGTGGGTAAAAGGTAAGTCAGCTTTTATTCGCTATGGCACAGCTCTCTAAGGTTTTCTCTTTATTGTTCTTTGGAGAACTGGTCAATAGTAAAGTGTGGTTATACCAGTCTTTGTTCCTAACATGTTTAAAATTTGGCTAGGTCCTTGAAGTAGAGCATTTGGATTTATTTTTTTTAATGGTATAAGAAGTTTTTCCTGTATTTTTCCCAGTACCTGTGTTTGTCCTCTCCTCCCTTCCAAATGGCAGACTTTATGGGTAACAAGCCCTCTCCTGCCTGTGACTACTGTTGCCTGGAGCCAGTAGCCAAACATAGTTTCTCTCCTGTTGCCCAGCTGCAGCTGTGGTCGAGAGGAGCACAGAAACACGCGAGAGGCGTTGCTGAGTAAAGCGTATGGGGTAAAAAGCCGGCTCTTGCCATCAGTCCGCAAGCAGTGCTGCAAATTTCTGCCGTCCATTCCCTGCACAGCTGGAAAGGAAGCTCTGCAGTGCTTGCCAGTCCCTGGCTCACCCAGCTGAAAGCTCTTTCAGTGTCCAGCTGCCCAGCAGGTCCTGCCTAGGTTTTAACCTGAGTGCACCACGTTTGTCACCTCTTGCTTCTGCAGGGTGAGCAGGACAGGGAGGTCACAGTCCCTGTCCCCTCTGCTTTCCATTGCATGCACAGCTCAGCCTGCTGCCCCCCTGGCCCTGCTCATCTGTTACCACATCCACCCCCTGGCTCCTGCACCTGTCCGGGAAACATAATGTAACATTTGGATTATTTTATTTTAAATTGCCTGGTGTCTCACACTCAAGGACCTATCTAAGTTTTAAAAGTGTGATTAGGGAATATAACAGTATAAGCACCCTTTATATAAAAGCCAGCTTACGTTTTCCACATCAGTTGAGTGGTTTTTCCAGCCCATCATTAATCTCAGTTTCCCTGTCTTTGTGCGCTCTGGGATGTGTTTCTGGGAGTCCACAATCTCCAGCTGTGTGCTTTTGTGAACTGACTTGCAAAAGGAAAAAGAGAAATTTCGTACTAGTATGAATATCTGCCAGGTCAGAGACGTATGTTGGTAAAAGATTTTACTCAAATCTGATAATGGTCTAAACCTGAATCTTGCACTTTGATGGAGCACAGTGATCTTTGACAGCTGTATTATTTTGCCTTTTAATTAAACAGGAGCGTTTGTTGTTCTGTGGGGTAGCTGATGTTAGCTGATCTAATCCCGTTGGATCCTATCAGCAGTCAGAATGGTCGTACCTTTCGTGCACAGGTCTCCGAGCACATTAGGATAAGTGTCATACCCCTGCTCTGTAAGAGGACACAAGCACAGAGAACTTGTCCAAGAGGTCTGAGATTGAAGAAGTTAGATTTTAATCTCCAGGCTGTCTTTGGTCTGCAGTCTCAGTAAATGTGATGTTTCACATAGGCTCTTTAGCCTTCTTTATCAGCATTAAGTGTTTAGCTTGAACTAGCTGTCCAGTATTTCTCATTCAGTGTTCTAAATAAAAACATTAAAAATGGATCCCTGGCATTTTTTCCTTTTCTACTACTCAGTGAACATCGTGAATCAAGTACACACAGACGCGTGTTACTTCTCATACTGCACGGGCCTCTGATTTTCTACCTGTAATGTGTCTAGGGGAGCTGGTGGTGTAGGTAGGGCTGCCTGTGTACAGCCATATCAAAATTCGTGCTTCCCAGTTAACTCGGAGTGCTCGATCTCAGCAAAACTACTATTATTTTTTTCCTTCAAGGAGAGGACAGCTATTTCCAGTTCCATAGCAGAGTGGGGTTTTAATTAAGCGTACAATACCCATAAATGAGTCATTCTTGTGGGCTTTGATCAGCCAGCACGGCTTGGGGTGCGAGTTCTTTCAGCTTAAAACTTGCTGGCAGTGGTATAGTTAAGTGTGACACCGTGGTCTGAATGCCTCCCCAAATGCTCATGTTTATCTTACCTTCAAGGAGTGCTGAAAGGGGAGTGCTGATAACTCATTTTATGGCCTGAAATATATTAAACATAGACCTACTAAATGACTTGGCCATAGTTACTCAGGAAGTAGAGGGCAGAATTTTGAACTGTGTGGAGCCTAAAACTCTTGAATTTCTTCTTTCCAATATTCTGTCAGTATGACAGCCTTTGTTTTTTGTTTCTGTTGCACTCAGATTTCAGTACAAATTGTTTCCATGGCTTAGGTAAGCAAGAAATTCAGGTGACTCTATGTGAGGGACATGTTGTATTTGCTGTGCGCAGCTCTGGCAATATTTATGTGCTGTCTGTCTGTGGAGATTACATTGAAACTGTTGAATAGGGCTGTGGTTGTTCTGACTCTAGCAGATCTCCTCCTTGCCACGCTTCATTCAGTGATTTCTTCAACGATGACATTTTTATTTCATCTTATGTATATGTATGCTCTATGGGCAAGTGCTAGGGAGCTGGGGTTTTTGTAGAAAGTTACTTAGCATAGGTCAGTTTTCATTAAATATTGATCATTGTTAATGATACTGAGGTGATTTTTTTTAATTCATCACCCTGTGAAATAGTGACATCAGATTTGGTTGCCCAGACTTACTAAAAACCAAAACACCATGCCCCAACAGCCAATTTGAGCTGCGTTGATTGTGTTTTCCCATCTCTTAAGGTCTGTCAGCTGAACTGCAGATGACCCTCTCCATTATTTTGGCTGGGACTGGTGTCAGACTGATTGACCTTAAGTGGCCCTGGTTGCTGCCTTTCAGCATTGACACATGGTGGAGATTTCAGGCTTTGCAGTTTCCTTGTTGTCCAGCACACAGTCACAGAATCACAGAATATTGGGAGTTGGAAGGGACCTCGAAAGATCATCCAGTCCAATCCCCCTGCCAGAGCAGGATCACCTAGACCAGGTCACACAGGAACACGTCCAGGCGGGTTTTGAATGTGTCCAGAGAAGGAGACTCCACAACCTCTCTGGGCAGCCTGTTCCAGTGCTCTGTCACCCTCACAGTAAAAAAGTTTTTCCTCATGTTCAGATTGAACCTCCTATGCTGCAGCTTGCTCCCATTGCCCCTTGTCCTGTCATTGGACATCAGAGAGAAGAGCCTGGCTCCTTCCTCCTGACACTCGCCCTTTACAAATGTATAAACATGAATGAGGTCGCCCCTCAGTCTCCTCTTCTCCAAGCTAAAGAGACCCAGCTCCCTCAGCCGCATCTTGATCTCCTCAGATAGTCCAAGAACCACAATTTCTAGGCGTTTTGATGTACATCTTCATCCCTAGTTGAACGTGGTATAGCTTCACTGAGCAGTAGACTGAAAAATGCTTCATCCTCATGTAAATACACCGCTCTGCATCTCTCCAGGGAATCACAGTGTCCGCCTTCCCAGCATCGTCGCCGACTGTTCAGCTGTGTCTATCTAATCCAGGTCTTGTAACGTTGCCACTGGTTGTCACTGCTCAATGCAGCATGTAAGGACGCCACCCCCATGGTCCTTCAAGGAACTGCTTGAGCCATCTCCACAGAGGGTCACAGGCACTTTTTGGGATGATGGACTGGGGAATGGGAAGACAGCAGTTTTGTATTTTTTGGCCTAAAAGAAGGCTGCGAAAAGCATCAAGAAGACTTTGTCCTTTGCGGGTTTGGCAGTTTGTCTTGATGGTAGTCTAAAATTCCTCCTTTTATTTAAAAGCTCTTAACAGTGACTGTAGTTGAGAGGAGTTTTTCATTCCTTTTCCCGTTGCCTGCTGTGATGTTCATCACCCTTTTATTTTGAGATTTCCTTTGAGGAACCGAGCCTCTGTGCAAGAGCTGCCTGAGCATCCTACCTTTCCCCCCTCACTCAAGTGGATTTCCTGTCATTCTGCTTCCTTGCAGCTATCGCGTGGGTTTGTTTTCCAGCATCTCAGTGCAGAGTACCAAGGTCTGCTTTTCTTGTTGCCTGTGGGGGAGGCTGCACATATTTCAGACTTAGTTTTTTTAAAAAAAACCACAAACAAAAGACCACTTTTTTTTTTGGTAGCGGGGTATTATAACTGGCCTGGCATGAGGAGATCCTGCTTTCCCGTACAGCTCAAAACTGGCTGGAAGGTTGTGGGGCTACAGAGTAGCGGCAGATGGTGACATCCAGCTAATAAGCAGGGGCTTGTGCTCAGCTGTCAGTCAGAAGGACCCAAAGCTTTTGAACAGAGGATTTCCAGCCTGCCTCCTGCCTGGAGTTCAGGCCCTCAAAGTGAAAATCCTGTGAGATACCATCTTCAGAGTAGCAGAATTAGAGGTAATTTCTCCAAAGCACTGTGTTTAAAAAAACAAAACCAAACCCACAACCACGCCACCTGAAAGGGCATACTTTCTTCGAATCGC
>NW_010184933.1:0-41851 GCF_000695765.1 Mesitornis unicolor | reverse complement strand
GAAGAGCATTACACTCGTGAAATTTGACGTTAACTACTGCTCGCTGAAAACACACATCCAGAATCTTAATTTGGGAGGGAAGGGGGAGGGGAGACGAGTGATTGGGAAAATTAGCTGCTGGCAGCGCTGCAGCCATGTCTGCCGTGTTCGTGGTGACTGATGAATCTTTGCCCTCTCAGTGGCAGCAGAAATGCACAACTGCCTGGCCTCAACGCCCAGCAATTACTGCAGGAAGAATGGGTAGGAAATGGAAGTGAAGTTCAATTCTTTGCTGCACCCACTAACAAAAAGCAGAAATTAACTATGCTAATGAACTGAAACAGGTTTACCTGAGTAGTTTTTTTTACCTCTTGCTATTTGTGAAGGTTTACTTGCAAGCCCTTCAGTTTTGTGCAGATTTTTCCCATTGCTTTGTAAGGAAAAAATTCTGGTTTAAAATGTGAGTAGTACTCCCGTGAAACACCTGGACTGCTCTGTTCCCACACCTTGGAGAAAGCCGGCCCGGGTGACTTGAGAAAATTGGGGTGAGAGCTGTTGTCCAGGTAGGCCCTACCTGAGCAGCTCCGCAGCAGCTGACTGACCGTGCTAAGGGGCACGGCTTGACCACCAGCGATTCTGCAAGCTCTGCCATTCCCCTAGGAGGGGAAAATAAATTTCTCCTGGCTTTTTTTTCAGAGCCTGGTAAGAAGGAGAGCTAAGGGATAGATCTGTACCCACAAGAGAGTTTTTGGAGAAGGGCAGCAGAATCGGTGCTGGCATTTTTTTGTGTGTGCGCCTTATGTATCCTTCAGGCTTCCTCCTTGGTCTTGTTGAGAGTGGAGAACAAAGGAGTTAAATTTAGTGCGAGTATTTGCATGTACTTCATAGGTAAAGCTCCACAGCGATCAGTTTGACCAAGGTCCTTCCTGTATTTGAAATAGATATGTAACATTGTAACATTTCAAGTAGAAATGTAACATCATCCAGCAGAGCCTTCCCACAGTGACAGAAGCACACGCAGCTGCTGGGGACGCTGTTGGTTAGGCAGAAAAAGGGATCTCTTTGCCGATGGTTGTTACAAGGCCAAAGGAAAAGGCTGTTTTCAGGAGAGTATCTTCCTGACTGGCATGGCAGAAGGTTTGAGATTTTTCTGTTTCACAGTTGCTCTTCGTAAAACACCTCGGTTCACGTTTGTAAACTGAAGGTCGGAGACTGGAGAGCTGCATTTGTGTGATGGCTTTGTGGAGGGGCCTGATCCATTTTGGGGTGGTTGCTCATTGTGGCAGCATCAGTTCTCATGAATCACTAAACTCATTACTACTGAACCTTCTGTGCAAGCTGAGTGAAGTGGAGAAGGTGCATACATTGTGCGATGCTACTTGTAAAGGATTGAAGAGAAATTAGAGAAGTATTTTTAAAATGTTAATGCAGTTTATTTCTTTTAAGGATAGCATACTTCAGCATACACTGCTGCCTAGGATTAATCTCTCACCTGCGTGCCTCAGAGGTTAACCCTCACAGCTACAGCGATGCCATGGTAAATAGAATAAAACATGCAGGTGACTTTGGTGTTGGTGTCTGTTCACAGTGCTCGTGTGCAGCCACGAAGGAAGCAGCCGGAGATGCGGTGGGCAGGGGGACCTCCTGTCTGGGTCTCTTGGAGTCTTGGCGCACTGGGCATTTCTTGCTGGAGCAGAGAAAACAAACGGGTACGAATGTTGATTGATAACTTCTTAATTCTTGTGAGTTTGTGTTCTCCTTTGGCCAATGTAGACCTGCTAGAGAAATTTCCAGATGAAATTGGAGTCACTGGCACTAAGGTATCCATACACCTTCAAAAAATGCATGGGTGTTCTAGAGCAGTCTATGTAAGAGTTATAATTTTAACACAACAGACTCTTCAGTAACCTAACATCTCCCAAGTCTGAGGCAGAATAATAGTGTGAACCTGGATCGATTCCCAAGGACATTTATGCATGGAGTTTGTGTTTTCAAAACAACTAAATGTAGGCAGGAAGCATGAAGAATAAATAAGTGGTAGTCACTGGCAGTAACATCTGTGTAATTCAAAAAACACCTTATTTAGCTTTATTTCTGTAATTTGGTGAATCCTCCTCTTGGTTGTACCTAAGTAATTCAGTGAGGCAGGTAAGTTGAAACTCACAAATAAAATACAATTTCAAAGAGGTGACTGTTTTAAGGCCAAATGGCAGTGCAGTTTGGCTGTACATAAAGTAGCCACACAGCTGCAGCTGACTGCTGGCTTTCTTGTTAAATCACGTCAATTCCTCTCCAACTGGTTGGTCCATACAGTCACGTAGTCCTTCTGTGGAGGTAGCTGCTTTAAATAAAGTCGAAAGGAACCCTGGCACAAGCACTTGGGGAATAACAGTCCCTCGTCCCAGTAAGTAATGAGCTGTTGAAGCTTTAGGAGTGGAGATCGTTCGTAGTCAGGTGTCCATGGGAGCTAACTACGCCGTGAGAGCACTGCACCAGGTCCCCCAGGAGGAACGAGGGACCAGTTGAACCAGACTTAAAAATCCTGAAATCTAACATAGCCAGAACGAAAAATAACACCAAGGTTGTTTGTGTAGCTGAAGTTGCAGCTGCCACTAAAGGAAGAATTTTGCTTCATTAAAAGGATGAGTTCATTTTTGCGTGGTGTACAACAGATGAGTATTAAATTGTTGGAGAGATCAGCAAACACAGCACGTGTTCGCCAGCCTTTCCTGACTTGGGCTCCTGTGGCTCTTCCAGACAGCTTGCTCAGAAACGCCTTTATTTTATAGATGAAGGAAAAGTGGGAGAGTATAATTGGCACCAGCGATACATCGTGTCTCCTGTGGTGGTGCTAAGGTGACCCTTCTCAAACAGGATCAGCACGGCAGGTGTTTATCTTGTGTGCTTTGGGAAAGGAGGAGCTTTTTGGGTTCAGTGAATCAGGGCATCAGCTTGCAGACTGCGCTGCAGGCAGTCCAGCCAGTCCTGAGCTTGTGCATGGCTCTGCTGCTTCCAAACAGGTCTGTGCAGAGCAGGGTTTTGAAACACTGAGGTTGCACGGGTTCTAATGGTATAGCAGATAGGATTTTCCTGTTAAGGAGGCAGGATGCCAAGGTGGTATCTTTGGAGTATGAGTATCAGGGTATGAAATTGCTGTTTACGACGAAATGATACTTGAACCTGCCCTGGTAACACCTAATCATAAAACTCATTTTTTGCTTTACCTGTGGTTTATGTTGTCAGAAGGTCCTTAGAGACTTAAGAGCAGCTACGTCCCAGCTGTGGCAGAGCTTTGTGAGGTTTTTAAGCGGTTGGCCACTGGAGCCCAGGGCTGGCTGCTGAATTACCCCGTGGTTGTTTCCCTCTGCTTTGGTGCTGTAAAAGCAGCAGAAGCAGCTCCCATGGCCCAGCCTGTGTCTCATGAAAGCCCACAACACTGATTATGGCCCTGTTAAAAATCATCCCTTGTCTGCATCCCCCGGTCCTTCCCCCACCCCCTGTAGTACAAAACTAAACCAAGTTACCCAGCAAGGGGGCAGTAAGGGGAGTTAAAGGGCTGGCAGGGGAGACTGCAGTCTTCCCCTGAAGGAAAGGATGAAGTTTCACAGAGGTAAACCTAGACATTGAACACCGTCTTGCTGGCTCTTTAAGCAAGGGTGTTTTCCTTGTGCATCCTGCACAAGGTGGTGGTCTTCACTCAGTCACATTCATTAAAAAAATTCAGCCAAAGATGCTCTGCAATGCAGGAGTCAGAGAAACACTTAAGGCTGCTTAAAAGGCCTTCCCAAAAATACTGACAAACATCTGTGGGCATGAAGATTATGTCCACCACCTTAGGAATTACACAAGAGCGTTCAGGTTTCGCTTATAATGTTGTTCTTTTTTTTCCTTTCAGTCAAAACCCCTTTCTAGTGGCTGCATTTGGAGCTTGCTCTCTGACCAGGCAGTCCAACCACCAAGCCTTTCAAAAATTCGGACGCTCAATGACTGCCTCTGACATGGTTTCAGAAGTTGGAACAGCTTTTAGCAAACTTTTTGAAACCTGAAGCCAAAGCAGCAGAGAAGAAGAAAGGAAAAGGAAGAACCATGACTGCAAGAGTAATTACATTTACTGTAGGATTTACATAAGTAATACACCCTTTCAAGTGCTGTAGCAGCATTGGTATGCTAGGTAGATTTTTTTTTATTTTTAAGAATAGAAAAATATGATTAATGTAGATATTTTTTAAGAGTTTGGAATACAAAAATGTTTTGGCTGAAATAAGCTGTAGTTGCAGATCTGTTATAATATAATAAAACTAAACTGAAAGTATTCCTCTGTTCTTTTTGATAGTTATTGAGCAATAACTGAAGTGTGAACAGCAAAAAAAAGAAAATGCACTTGATACTCTAGGTAAAATTCTTCCACCAGCTCGACCGAATTTCTTGGATTGTACCAAGGTTGTCATGTTTTCAGTCTTAGACCCTCTGTCTGGAATTAGCTATTGCACTTCCTTTTTTGCCATGCTAGTATACTAAGAAGCAAAAAGTGAGCCTCTTTGGAAAGGGAATGCATGAGAGTTGCTGTAGGTTTTGAATGTAAGTAGTTGCCTTTCCCCATTCCCAGTCCCAGAGGCAGCGTTCATTTCGGCAGTACACCCCTTCCTGCAAAACAGCCTTCCCCCATCACAGGTTAAGGATATACTGTAGGGTATCTTAGCAGTAAACAGTAGTTATGCTTACCTGAAAAATAAGTATTTTCTATTCCTGTAGCTGGCCTTGACTCATCTAGAACTTGCTGTGATGAATTTGGTGAAATTCTCATTCCAGAGGCACTAGGTGAGGTCAGGATCTTGGTGATACCTGACTGAACTGGACACACTCTCAGTGACTGTGGAAGAGTGAAGTGAAAACTCACATTGCCTGTGGAGTTCGGGGCCAGCGTACAGACACAGAGCAGGAATATGAGCTGAAGGAATACAAGGCAGACAGCAGCACATACCTGTACACTCGTAGTGCTGTGCAGGCCAAAGGCAGGAACAGAAAAACTCTGGCTGGTGCAGCACCCGGGTTTAGGGGCTTTTTCCTCGATCCCTAAAGACAAGCAGGACTTCTGCTCTTAGGGCCATACCTGCCTGGCTCGTTGGCCGAGTGCTGGGTATAGAGGGGAAGTTGTGTGGGATTTTGCACAGTATGGTTTCTTAAATTTCTGAAAATCAGTCAAAGCTTGTAGGGTTTGAACCAATACAGAGAGAGGGCCAAGTTCACGCCAAGTCCATTCACAAAACTTCCCGTGAGGTCTGGCAGTGGGTCCTGCCCTTAAACCTACAACCCAGCTCTAAGTGTGTATATACAGCGCAGGAACAAGCATACGCTGTGCCGAGTTGTTGCAGTAGATGTTCTATATTCATTGCAGCCACTCTTTTCTGGTGCTGTAGCTCAGGACTAGGGTGTCCTGCACACTGCTCAGAGCAGTGCTGTACCCTGCCAAGGCTGCCCACAGACAGCACCTGGGATGGGAAAGGCTGCTCAGAGGATTTCCCTGCTGCCCGTAGCGCTGGGATTTCCGGATGCACTGTGACTACTACCTCACCCCCGTGCATTTCTTTGTTCGGTTTTGTTTGTTTGTTTGTTTTCTTTTTAAACCAGTTACCTATTTTGAAAATAGGTGTTTAAATGTTTGCTCATTTTCGGTCTGTGAGGGTCCACAGACTTTTTAGATTTGAGCAACATCTACTCATAAAAGATGATGTTTTGGTGTTGTGTTTAAGCAGTTTTGTAAACTGTCTACATCTTGGGGAAACCAAGCTACTGTTGTTTTTTTCCCCTTAAAACTAACCCCCTTCTCAATAAAATCAGAAAGTTAAAGCATTTGAAAACAACGACTGGATTTCCTTTAAAACGAGCAATTTTTTTTGTATTTAGACCATCAGTGGTGTTATAGCTAAATGGCATTTGTAGGCGAGGTCAATCAATTACCGGAGCTCAGTACCAATTTCAACCTGCCACCTTGGTTTTAAATCTACACAGACCTTGTAACTCTGTTACTCACTCATGTATTCGAGTTGTTACAATTTTTCAGCATTCTGGAAATGTAGCAGTTTCTTTTGGTAGGAAATAAAAAAAATAATAGCAAATTAACTGTGTGTACTTTGTTTGGTGTGTTCCAACGCAGAGCTGACAGCTTGCCATTCGTTCTCGTTTACTGGAGCAATACAGCTACCCCCCCCCCCCCCCCCCTTTAACAAAACACAACACAAAATACCAATGGTGTCAAATAAGTATCTGCCAAAAAGTGCTAAGGAAGACCCGCCCCCCCCCCAGTCTTCTCTAGAAGGGAGCGGAGAAACAGCTGCACATTTTATTATATAATAACCATCATAAAAAAGAAAGCCACTGCCCTTTTGAACAGGCTACTTGTGTGAATTGTATGTTCAAATTCCTTGTGGATGAATGAGCCTTCTTGATTTTGTTATCACAAATTGCTTTAGATGAAGTGTGCCCGCAGGCAACACGAGCCGCATGTAAACTCAGCTGCTAGAACAGAGGTTTGCCTCATGTGTGAGCGAGGCCGCTCTGCACCCCTTTACATCCATACCATGAAGGGGATATTTTTTAACAGAAACACAGCAGAAGAAAAAAGCTGTTCTGATCTGACCTCGTGTGGTGTGTAAGGCGTGCGTGCCCATGTGGGTATTACCACGCAGCGTACAACAGCCGGTTTATTTCCAATATGGACACTTAACACTGATCCCGAAATTCAGACAGGTTATTTCTTTTGCAGGGGCTTAATAACTAAACACTAAACTGATTTTTCTCTTCCCAGTTCTGATGGAGAGAGATCCTGAGTGTGCTGCACTCCCATCCTGTCCAAAAGCGAGCTGAAAAGATACCAAACTATGTTATAGGATACCACCATGGTATGGTTAAAGGTATCACAGGACCAAAGCAGCACCACTGCAATAAGGAAACACTTCAAGGCTGGAAGTGCCTGAGGAAAACAGAATTGTGTAAACCAGGAGGCATAAAACTTGGTGTTATCACCCTCAGGCTGAAGTCGTTGCCTCTTCACTGTGCTTTAACTCCTGCTGCCAGCTCAGCAACAGAGATGTGAGCGCAGATCACACAGCAACTGGGGCAGTTCCTGCGGTATTACTGAGGCTTGGGTCAGGCACCACGGCTGCCTCTCTGCTACCCTGTATTTCGGAAGCTCCCACCACCTGTACCACATACACACCTGCTGGGAGGCCTGGAGTTATTTACCTCCTAGTAGTAGTGGCAACAGTTTTGCTCGGACTGTATCTTCGTTAGCTGTTCTGTTCCAAAGATTTTATTTTCAAATTATTGATATTTACAACTGTTCCCAAAGCAGCTGAAACAAAAAAAACCCAAGTCCCAGGATGAAGGATCAGCTTTGTTCCTCAGTCTGGCGCTCTGCCTGGCCTCCTTCCACCATTTCCCAGGTGGAAACAGCGGCTCTGTCCTGCAAGAAGAGGAGAGCGGGTCAGTCCCAGCCACCTGCACCACACAGGTATCATCGTGTGTAGGTGGTTGGTTCTGTGGCGATACCATCCCACAGGAGCACCATTTCTACTGATGCTAGGAAGCTCTAAAACAAACCCAGACACCTCTTCCCAGTTAAGAACATAAAACAACCCCACTACTATAGAAGTGTCAGTGTGGGATGCTGCAGCGGGGTGTAGTCTCGCTTACATGAGTAACTTCTGTGAAACTGGGTTGCATTTTCATGTTTAAATGATTCGTGTGCATGGAAAATGGCTCCTCTTGTGGCCAATACATGAGAATATATTGCCCAACATATTGGATCTCCTGAATTTTAGGATAATGCTTCGTTGCTGTAAATTGCTGTAATGCAATGGCTGTCGTATTTTTGAAAGAATATTACAGAATATTACATTTCTGGTTGTGAAGGTCCAGCCTTGACTGCAGTTGTTGAAAATGAAACAGAAGTTATCATCTGAATGTGGAAACAAGTTTAACGTGCTAAAAAGTGTCAAATGAACCCCAACTCATGAGAGAGGCTGGAATACAACGTCCTTTTTCTTTACATGAAAGTGAAAACTTTTTGATGTGTAAAGATGTAATTACTACATTTCACTTCACAGCACAGATGAGCTTGCATTTCATGCACCCTGTAATGACACAAAAAGACTGGTGGATGTTTTAATTAGCTTGTTGCAAGTTCTCTAACTTCAGACAAACAAAACAGCATCTGCATTGAGAGAAGCAGCCAAGGTCCAGAAATCACAAACATCCAACCTGAAGGAGAAATTACCCTTTCCTCAAAGCTGATTTTTAAGTGAATGAAGTTACTGGCATTCTCTAAGTTGCTACTCGCACCCTAAAACAGCCAACCCCTCCCTGCCCAGCCCCAAGCCAAGGGTTCCTATAGCCTGCACTGGGGGGAAATGGGGCTTGTCTGCTTCATCTGTCCCGCTGCTTTTCCTCCTGCTCATGGACTCGAGAAGCTGCTGGTTGCCTTCAGCTGCAGGTGACAGAGGGAGGGCACATTGACAGCTGCATTACCACATGCGTATCATGGGGCTTATAAAAGTTGCATGGAAATGGGAGGCTGGGTAGAAAAGAGAAATTCAAATTACTTCCTCAAGTGCTTATCAGGCACGCAGGACCCAGCTGCTAGCTGCTGTGTTACTGTGGCATTCTTGGCAATAGCCAACCCAGGGTGGCAAGAGCCCTGCTTTGGGTAGGGCCACATCTTGCCATGTCTTTGCTCTGGGAAGGCTCATGAGGAACCGCAGAGCTGCGCTGCTCCGTCTGCAGGACTCTGGGATCTGCAAAGGCAAGAGCTGGGCAGCCCTCTCAGCACACCTTCAGATGCTCCCACACGAAAGCAGGATTTCAGCTTTGGACGCGTGCTGTGTGTGCTCACACGTGCACACGTGCTTCGTCTGCAGGAGAAAACCACTCTGGGACAAGGAGACAGATTATGCCAAGCTTCAGGTTATTTAAATAAATAAATAAATAAATGGAATAGGCTGAATCCTGACTAAGGGCAATTTCTAGGAGGTTTTTAAACGTCTGTAAATCCCTTTAAGAACAACTCAAATCTTCAAAAGGGTGGAGGTGGGGCTGCAGCCGTTGTGCCAAACGGAGCAAAAAGGAGTCGTCTTCTTCAGGACTTTGTCTCAGTGCAGTTGTTTGGATTTGCAAACTTTCTTGACAGGTAAGTGGAGTGAAGATGTAGCTGTGCACAAACAAGTGAAGGAAGCAGGTGTTCCACCTTCCCAGGGTCTTCCTCTGCTTCACAGCTGTAGCTCACCACCACTGCGCTTTGGCCCTCGTTCCAGTCTGTACCAGCACGCTCACTCCCATCTGAGCTCACTCAACAGCCAACCACACTTCGTGTTTGCTTTTAATAGGTGTGCTGACAAATGGCTGCTCTCATGTTCAGCAGCCAACAGGGGTGTCTGCTGTCACTCTCTAAAGTCACTGTGCTTTAAATCCTCCCCTTGGTCAAACAATGCAAGGAGACCACGCAAGGCTTAGTTCCTGAGTGAGGGGAAAATGTGAGCAGCATGGAGGGAAAGACACAGGAAAGTGGAGGACTGTTCTGCACTAAGGCACAACACTAACCCAGCAAAGGGTGGAGCACAGGTGAGAAGTGAAGCAAGAGGAGCTGGAAGAAGTGGCACCCATTAAAAAAGCAACGTAGCACCTTGAAGCTAGGATATGGTGATCCCAAGCACAAATACAGGTTGGGTGGAGAATGGCTTGAGAATAACCCTGAGGTCAGGGGCGCTGGTTGATGGGAAGCTCAACATGAGCCAGCAACGTGCACCTGCAGCCCAGAAGGCCAACTGCATCCTGGGCTGCATCAAAAGAAGTGTGGCCAACAGGGTGAGGGAGGTGATTCTGCCCCTCTGCTCTGATCTGGTGAGACCCCCCTGGAGTACTGCGTCCAGGTCTGGGGCTCCCAATATAAGAAGGACATGGAGCTGTTGCAGCGAGTCCAGAGGAGGGCCACAAAGGTGATCAGAGGACTGGAGCACCTCCTCTATGAAGACAGGCTGAGAGAGTTGGGGTTGTTCAGCCTGGAGAAGAGAAGGCTCCAGGGGGACCTTATTGTGGCTTTCCAGTTCCTGAAGGGTCCTACAGGAAAGCTGGGGAGGGACTTTTTACAAGGGCAGGTAGAGACAGAACGAAGGGGAATGGTTTCAAACTGGAAGAGGGTAGATCTAGACTAGATATTAGGAAGAAATTCTTCACTATGAGGGTGGTGAGACACTGGCACAGGTTGCCCAGGGGAGTTGTGGATGCCCCCTCCCTGGAAGTGTTCAAGGCCAGATTGGACAGGGCTTTGGGCAACCTGGTCTGGTGGGAGGTGTCCCTGCCCATGGCAGGGGGGGTGGAACAGGGGGGCCCTAAGGTCCCTTCCAACCCAAACCATTTTGTGGTTCTATGACAATAAGCCAGTGAAGGGATTTCTCTGGAGCAGGAGACACCACTGAGGTAATGGAGAAAGAAAAGCACAGTCACATTAGGTATAGGCTGAAAGCAGAAAACAGGGTGGAGAGAGGAGTAGTACAGGAAATCAGGCAAAGTACTCATGGCTCAGGAACAGTTGGGAATGGAGCTGCTGAAGATGGACAAAACTTTCTCATAAGGACGTCTATTTTTGGTGTGGGAATATGGGGAGGGTAGAGGGAAAGCATTATTTTAATAAGTCATCTCAGTTTACTTTTCAGTTCCTCTGCAATCTTTTTAAAAACAGCACAGATTACTCACAGCCTTTCTTCTGGACTCAACTTGGGCAACTTGGGGATTTCTGAATGTTGTGGGATTTTCAGTGGCTAAATAACACACCCTCAGTAACTGCAGAAGCAGCTACAGCCTGCACGGAGACACAAGGTTGAGGGGGAGCAGAAGAGATGAGCAGGGGTACAACCAGGCAGGGGCTTGGCTTCCACCTCCTGCAACTGCAGGGAGCAGGGCACAACACTGAAAGCTGCTGAAGGGGCACAAAGGCCAAAAACAAAATGCTGTCTTAAAAAAAATTAACTGCCCCACAAAATGGGCCGCTGCCTCCTACCTTTACGTAGATTCCAAAGGCGGCCAAGTCTCCACGTAGGCTGTCGCAAGCCTCCAGAAGGGGTTTTCTCTCCCTCAGCAGCTGCTGCCTCTTTTCCTTCTCCTCCTGTGTGGGTCTTTTGGCCCCCGCTGTTGGCACAGCTTCTGCTGCCGCTTCTTCGGGCAGAGCGAGCGCGTAGCGACGGACCTTAGTGCGGAACCGAACCAGCTCGTCCATGACACTGGAGAGCACAGCCGAGTCACCTCCTCCCACGGCCACCTGAAAACCAAACAGGCTGCTTTACAAACATCGGAAAACTATTGAAAATAATCAACCCCAACCCAGTAGCATACGTCAAGGCCTCATAATCTCTCTTGGTTGTGCATCTCTCATGGTATTGGTAGGATTAAAACATCACAATCTCACCTATGCTGGGCAAAAGTGACAGTACAGGCACACCTGGAAGTAGTTGAGTGCATTCCTGTGCAGGACAGCGTCTGTCTTGGAGCAGAGGGCTCTCACGGGAACACAACATGCTGCATGACCCAACTGTGGGAAACAGGAAACCTCCCAGGTGCCAGAAGCGTGCATCAATTAACAAGGGATTAGAGAAATTAATAGAAAAAAAGGCCTGGCAAGAGCCATCTGACACAGCTGCCAGCTCAGGCAGTCCCACAGCTCTAAATGTCTGCAGAGCGAGAGTTTCCAGCCCCTTTCTCTGCATTAGAGCTCCAGACCCTCTTCAAGAATCACAAACCAGCAAAATCCGGTATTTTTTACTTTAAGTCTCCAGAGTATCCTTTCTCCAGCCTTTACCTGACCCATCTTATCAGCCCCCCAACAAGGTCTGACCGAGCAGCAGCCACTGCACACAGCGCACATTTAGGGCTGCTGCCTGGCCCCAACCAGCTCCGACCTTCCCTGGCCTCCTCCGGTTTGGCAGAAGTTTCGCTGGTCAACACCAGGGGATGGGAACGGCCTCAGTCCTCCTGGAGTGTCCTGCTCTGATGGGCACCACGACGGGAGCTAACACAGGAGAAGGCGCCACTGTGGTGTTTTAGCACCAAGACACAAGAGGAGGAGCGGTGAAATTTAAAGCACAGCAAGGCTGGAGGTCAAAGTCGCCTGGAAGCAGAAGAGCAACTGAGTAATTAAAGCCAGAGGGGACTGTAGGTAGTCACTGACAACGGGGTGGGAATGAAAGGGAGCAGATTTGGAGGTCACTGAGTGAAGCAAACAAAGAGGAGGAGAAGGAGGTGAAGGGGAAGCTATTGAAGATAGCATAGGGGATATGCTCAATGCTCTCCACAATCATAAACCAGCAGCAAATTCCCCAGACTTTCAAAACGTGAACATTCTGAAGAAGAAGTTTGTGATACTGAAGAAGGTAATAAATCTAAGCACCAGAAATGCTCCGTCATAACCTGGGGCAGGTAAAAGGGCAGAATAAAGGCTTAAATACAGAAGGGAGTGGAAAGACAAATGATGAGGGGCGCAAGAAACGCGGCTCTACAAACGCCACTGCTGAAGTTCAAACCAGGCACCCACTCATGACACACGGCAAGATCCACCAAAAGGAGGGGCAGCCTTACGAGATGAACCGATGTGATTCCTACAGAACACACTGTGCAGTCACTGAGGGCTGACCTCTGAATTTCTTCTCCTGCACTACCAACCAATCCAAAGAGCTCATAAGAAGTTTTCTATGGAAATTTGGCCCTTGCTACCCCACAGATAAATCACCTGTTAGCCCCTGGCTGCACCCACGACACAGCGCTCCTCGGCAGAGCAAAAGCCCTCACCTTTGCTCTCCAGCCCTAAAACAAGCACAATGGTTTCCACCCATCATCTTTCCAGATGGATTCATGTTACCTGCCTGTGGCTGCCAGTGCAGAGAGAGACAGGCAGCCTTATTTTATACAACCACCAGACTAAGATGAACCATCCCTTGTTGGGACAGTGGCTGCCAGGCTGGCCAACCCTCTCCCAAACAGCCCATGCCAGCACCCGTAGTGGTCAGGGACTGCTCCCGGGGCTAAGGGGCAAGAAAGGTTGGACCCTGACCTGTTGTGGCTGGTCTGGAGGTCAGGGAGCAATCGCTGTAACATCTTATTTACTCACCCATGGACCTTTCTGATGAAGATTCTGACTGATTCATTTACTGGAAGCCAAAAGAGCAGAGGGACGGAGAAGACTTCGAGGTGGCCGCTCCTTCCCTCCTGCCCACCCTCGCACCAGCGCCCTCTGCTGCCCCAGGGAAGCTGGCACAGCATGAGAAAGAGAAAAGCAGCCAGACACTGCTTTCAGAGAAAACACGGGTGCAGCAGGCACCAGCATGCAGACAAGCCAGAGTCTGCAGGAGCGACTTTGCCATCGACTTACAGACAAATGTAAGCATTTAGTACGCCAGTAAAGACTAACATGGCAAACCATGGGTGATGAGGAGTAGGACACGGCCAAACCATATCCAACTGCTGCTTTGGAAGAAATGATGTGGGAAAATCCCCTTTTTGTAAATAAATGCATTTATTGCTATGCTGCCTGACTCTAAAAGGATTAATAAGGTTACTCACATTTTCTTGACTTCTTCTCTCTCTCCCCAAAATAAATCTTTAGCAGAACAGTTTCTCTAAAGAAAGTTTTCAACTTCTAGGTATTCAGCTCCAGATTTATGCAGGAGAGGAGCGCAGAACAGCCCAGCAGCCTCCAACACCTCACTCATTTTAAATGCTCCCCATCCATATATATCAAGTATATATTCGTATATATCACCTCTGTATTTATCACCCTCTTCCCTGTGCAGTACTTCACTTTGAACTTTTTTCTCTCCTTTTTTGCCCCCTCCTTACCTTTCCAAGCACTAGAGGATATATAAGGTATTTCCAATGAAGGCCACCCGTGCTGCTCTCCCTGCCCTACCACGGCCCCTTTTCCCTGCACCCCAGCTTTCTACAGAGGAGCTGGGCCCCGGCTCCTGCTGTACAGGGATACCACAACACAAACACTCACAAATATTCAGCCTGGGTGCAACCATCAGAAAGAAGAGGAAGAGCCGAGGGAAAGCCAGACAGAACGGGACCAACTTAAAGGCCCCCAGTGCTGCCTTTTTCTTGTTTCACTCCTCAGACTCTCATTCCCACAGTGCGATGGCTGCAGAAGTCACCCAGGAGCATCTCCACAAAGAGAAAAGCCCACCCCTTATTCCACCTGCTCACGTGCTCTCCTAAGGCATCACAGCACAGACTGCAAGCGGTGCAGAACGGTTTGCTAAAACCATAAATAACTTTGTTATATCTGACGCTTTCGGAAAGCGTTCCACAAAACACAACGCTGGCGTTGCTACCATCCACAAGTACACATAGAGGAGATGTTTCGTACCTGTCTTTCTCCAAAGGACATCCCAAGGGCATTAAAAAAGCCTTCAATATAGGAAATAATGCTTCCATACACAACAGAGCTCCTGGGAGATCCAGCATCCTGTTTAAAAGACACCCAAAAGAGATTGTGCGGTCAATACGTGTCACAGAACTCAGCACCTCCATGTCACCTCATCCACCAGGGAAAACTGTTACCAATTACACAGATCTACCTCCTGCAACACCTGTCCGGATGGGAGCTCTTACAGATATAAAAGCACCTCAGAACACAAAGGTGCAGCAAACACCTCCCCCCCTCCTTGCCCAATTTAGGCTGATTTCTGTGTGTAGGTATTAAGCGAAGAAGCGGGGTAAGAACACAAAACCTGCAGTAAAACCAGCAGCGTGCCACGATGACTTCAGGCCTTTCAGAAACTTTAGGTATAAATAACATAGGGCAGCAGGAAAGAAACATCCTTCAGACACAACGAAGCCCCCCCAAAAAATAGCCGTACACAATTCCTGCAATACGGGCGGGACAAATGGGCACTGTTAAGGTCAACAATTTATGGAGCTTTGTTTCTGCTGGTTTCTTATGTGAACAATAAACTAATCTGTCTGCATTAAGCAGTAGGACAGTGGACAGCTGTCATTTTCTGATCTCTGTATCCTAATGGGTTACCTTAGTAACAGCCTTAAGCTGTCTGTTGCCATGGTGAATGAGGTCCATAATTGCCGCGACAGCCCTGGAGGTGTCAAAGTCATCTGCAAACGCAGCCTTCACGGTTACTTTAGTGCTGGCCAGCCTTCAAGAAGCAGAGGAAACTTTTAAGATAAGACAAACAAGGTGCCAGCAGTGCGCTGAATCCATCAGCCATTCAGCCAGAGGGAGCCATCGAAAGGACACGGCCGCTTCCTTCCCTGCTGTCCAGCGATAGGCAATGCTACGCTGATCAGGGAGAGTACATCCTTCAGCTGCAAAGGGAAGAACTTGACGCACGTCAAAACCCAAAGCGCTACATCCATTCAATAAATACTCGGTTAATCACAGGGGCCAACAACGGCAGAGCAAGGCTTGCCTTAACCACTTAAAAACAGATGAAAAATGAGGTTGATATTAAGCACATTAACCATTTTTGGGGTCTGCCAGGAGCCCTGTTGGCAGGATCCAGCTCAGAAGCAGGTACTGCTTCCTCATTTCCCATGCAGGCCCACTCACTGCCCCGCGACTCCACTCAGCTTGGCCTAAGTGGAAAGGTTTGGTGAGACCATTCGAGTCACGGCACCAAAAGCCAGCAGGCAACCAGCACTGGTGGCTGCAGGATCAGTGCCAGCCGCTGTGAGCGGGAGGATGAGGACAGACCTCAACAGCGCTTACCTGATGATGGCATCTCATGATAAAGCTCGGGGAACAGGGTTACCTGGGGAACCTCAAGCCATCCTAGCGCCTCTGGGGCTCTCCTGAACCCTGTTTTGCCTGAGTGTTTTTGCCTGCTTCCCCAGCTCATTCTTCCCAACACACTCCCCTGCAAGCTTCCCCCTCTCCACTGCATATCTACCACTTTCCCAATTAAGAGCTCTGTTTAATTTTGGTTGTTTTTTCATCCACCGATACACAGGTTGTGCCCTCCACTTTCCCCACTGACAGTCCATTTTGACTTGCCCACATGCCCCGCGTCTCTCAGCCTTATGTCTCACCAACAGCCCTCCTGCAGCCTCCTGCTGAGGGACCTGCTTTTGCCAAATACCACAACCAGTTAATTCAAACTCCCCTTCCCCTGTAACACTTTTCAGTGGCCCTTGTACGCCTCAGCTGGCACAGCCACAAGCGCCTCAACAGTGAGGTGCCCACATCGTGAGGAAGCTGCCACTCACTTCTACAGCACAGGACATTTCCCGTCTGATCCCACATCCCAGAGTGTATTCTAAGTGCAGCAGACTATGAGGAAAAGCAGCTTTTGCTAGAAAAAAGAAGGAAAAAAACCCCAAATTGCCCTTGGTGAGGGCTCGCAGGGAAGACTGCTCCAGTCCTTCTTCTGGTCCTGACTTGGTACACTACAGTGGTCAGCCCTCAGAGCTTCTCAGCAAATCACTGCTCACTTAATCACAGTCTTTCAGACACAGGAGATGCACTTACCTTTCCCACAGTATGTCTTCTCTAACAGGGTCACATATCAGCTGTCCTTTTATATAATCATTTGCATCTTTAATGAATGAGGAGATTGCCTGAAGAAGGTGCTTTGCATCCTCCATGCTCTCATCACTAAATTCTACTCCTAAGGAAAAAGAAAATAAAATTATTCAGGTGTTATGATAGAAAGGATGTTGTCTGTCATACACAGGAACAATATTCTAGACAAAGTCATTCCAGGGAAAGCTTATTAGTATTTGTCACAGCAAGCTTTTCTTGTAATTAATTGCATATTTAATTAAAAACTCTGTTGTTCATGCATACTAGGTAAATTAAATCAATATAAAGGACAATCATTACATATGACAAAGTATAATCTACTGGAAAGGTACCAGACTGATTCAAAAAGTGTCTGGAAGCTGATTGAACCAATAGCTACTTGACTTAAACTATTTTTTTTTTCATTATTGAATCTCTCAGTGAAGTTATTACTCCAAAGCATTTGGATAGGATATATCTCTAAGCATCCCCCCAGATATAAGTTGGCAAGACATACCTTTGATCTCACCCCTAAGCTTGCTCCTATCCCAATTCTGTATTTGGAGACCTCTAGAGAGGCATAACCCTCACCACTGACTGTGTGAGGAACACAGGCACTTAAAGGGCTGCTTCACCAGCATCTAAAATCTAGATGGACCTCAAATTTTGCAGTCTAGACTCTGCACTAGATACACAATTCCCTCACAATATCAAAACTAAACTGACCGTGTCAATTTTTGAAGGCAACTATTAGAGAAAATACAAATTGATTAAACTCATAAGGCATGTCTGGGATATGATTCATCACACTTAACTTACACACTTATATCTAAGCCTCTTCCAGTCACTGGAAAAGAAGATAAAACCATAAGGTAAACGATTCATGATATCTTAAGTGGAGTTCCGCTTTACAAATGAGATCTGTTATACCCAAATTCTACAGTGTTTTTCTTCCACCAGCTGGAAAGACGACATTAGCCCCCCACTGACATGGCATCCGTGCACCACATCCTTATTCAGTGGGGCTCCAGCTTTGGCAGGCAACAGTGCTTTGGGAACGATCAGCCTCCACTTCTGCTGGCTCAGGCTTAAGCGGGCTCCTCTTGCCTTGCATAGGCCCCAGAAGTGCAGGTGTTGGCCCCTGGCACTTTTACTGCAAGCTGCCATCAGCAAGAGGCAATTCTTTTATTTGTACAGTAACACAAGTTTTTCTGTAGAGGAGCACTTGGACCCCACAGACAAGACAGCTCACCCGAATTCAGTAGAAGTTGTGTCCACCAAGGACAGGCCTAAGTTTAAATGTATTCCTTCCCACAACATTGCACCAGAGCCATGACTTACATCCAAGAGCCATGCACAGCCAGTGCAGTACTGATTCACCATTTTATCATAGAATCACAGAATCACAGAACAGTTTGGGTTGGAAGGGACCTTAAAGCTCATCTGGTCCAACCCCCCTGCCATGGGCAGGGACACCTCCCACCAGACCAGGTTGCCCAAAGCCCTGTCCAACCTGGCCTTGAACACTTCCAGGGAGGGGACATCCACAACTTCCCTGGGCAACCTGTGCCAGTGTCTCACCACCCTCACAGTAAAGAATTTTGTCCTAATATCTAGCCTAAATCTACCCTCTTCCAGTTTAAAGTCATTGCCCCTTGTTCTATCACTACACTCCCTGATAGAGACCCCCTCCCCAGCCTTCCTGTAAGCTCCCTTCATGAACTGGAAGGCCACAATAAGGTTCCCCCAGAGCCTTCTCTTCTCCAGGCTGAACAGCCCCAACTCTCTCAGCCGGTTTTCATAGGAGAAGTGCTCCAGTCCTCTGATCACCTTTGTGGCCCTCGTCTGGACCCGCTCCAACAGCTCCATGGCCTTCTCATGTTGTGGCCCCAGAACTGGACGCAGTACTCCAGGTGGGGTCTTACCAGAGCAGAGGGGCAGGGCAGTTATGCCTGACCTCTGCCCTCAGGAACACCCAAACTACCACTCGCATTGTATTCCTCATCTCAGCAGCACTGAGCATCACTCGTAGCCTCCACAGCAAATCTCACCTCTGATCCTGCCCACATTACAGCCAACTGCTTTGGGCAGCTACCCAGCAGTGAGCAGACACAGCCTCTTAGGGCACAGATTTCAGAGGGCAGAAGCAGCCAGATGTGAGACCTGGACTCGGTTTGGTTAGCCTAAATTCCCAAAGAAGCTTATTTAAACAGACTTTCCATACGATTTACCCCAGTGTAAGTAAGGCATAAGTCTGGACTTGTATTTGTCAGATTTTTTCACTCCTGTATAATTAAAAATCTGCATTACTGCCTCATTAGCATTGGTTTTAATATTAAGCTTTACTCAGCTTTTAAAAAGACTGATGTGCAGACTTTTAGAAAACAGCGAGATATTGGAAGGGATCATTTATATCTGCTAAGATTACTCAACTGATTACCCTGGCTATGGGAACCCCGCGAGGAATACTTGATGAAAGTTTATCCTGATGAAGCCCACTTTGATTAAAGCCGTTCTTCTTCCCCGATTCAAGGCCCTCTCCTAAACCACCGCCTGCAGTCACTGCAAACCCATGGCGCAGCACGGGCAAGCCCAGCTCCATAAATCTTCTACTCCCTACTCCTTCCCTTCTTTGCCACCGAGAGCATCACCACCACATTGTCAAATTACAAAATACATGTTTATTAGCACCAACAAGTAATTAAAAGACCAGAGGGACCAAATTATTACAGTTTACACAGGTGCACAAAATCACCAGAGGGGTTCCGGTGACCAGGAGAGCGTTTTGGGGACAAAACCCCACTGCCTGCAAGCAGGGAAAGTAGGAAACATTGTCAACAGGTTTGGGTTACAAAAACCCTTTCAGGAACAAACAGAAGACGCTTGGGATCTCACTTCTCATAAAAATACTTAAGCAGACAGCAAGATGAGGAGGAGTGCAGTAAACTTATCTTTAGACCAAAGTGATTCAATAGCAGGGACATAAACTGAGAGGTTGCATAGTAAATACCTGGTTCAACAGGGACTGACTCTGGCTTTTTATCTGACAGTGAATCACTGCACCCTACCTCATTCTGTAGCAAGCGCAGACCTTTGAGCAGTCCTTATCTGTCCAGTGGCTTGCTGGCACTATAAACTGAATCCTTTCATCAAAACCACCTGTATTTGCACAGACAGACCTCTGTTTTTATCACAAGAAGGTATTTAACCTAGAAGTATGGCAAAAAAAGGTCACATCCATCTCACAGGGGTTCAAATGCAGCCAGCTGACATGCAGCAAAGAAGGTGCACAAGTTGCCTTAGCTCCAGGGTTCCAGGGCCATTCCTTGCTCCAGGCAAGCTTTGAAATTGCCAGCAATTTGGCTTTTCTTTACAGGATAAACATATATATGCTTGTGTTGTAGGTGTTCGCCTTTTTTCTTCTTTTGTTTTATATACACATTTGTTCAAGGCTCCGAAGTGCCCCTAGTTGCAGCCTGGGAGCCATTTATGTGTGTATAACGTATTTCATCTCCTGACAGAAACCCAGAGCCAGGTGTACCACTGTCCTGCAGCATCACCCCAAAACACCCAGGCCTGCCACCATTCTGCTGCATCACCCCACAGCGGCAGTGCTCCCCACTGCCTGCCCCTTTCCTGCATGTTCTGCAGCAAACTTCACACCTGGATCTGCTCCTCTCTTCCTACCATGGTGGAGGTCAGCAGTTAATAACCAGCAGTCTCATTACTACCCCACGCTTTGAAATATTTCAGAGACACAAGGTATTCCTGATGCCTCCCGCTGCCTTAGGAGAGGGAGGCTCCACCAGGAAGATCAGACAGGTGGCTCTTGCAAGCAGCCAGAGATATTAATGATCAAAAAGACTTCTCACTCCAATGACTGCACATCTATAAAGACTTGCAGACACTGGCAAAGCCCCAGAGCCTTAACCACACCAGCTCTCCTCATCCCACTGCTAGGGGTGCTTTATCTCAGGCAACTTATGGGCCTGCATAAAAAACACAGTGGGTGTTACCCTGTGCTCCACCATCCCCTTGCCATGCCAGGACAGCCAACAAGCCAGATGACCCATCAGTGCTTAGGGGAGCTACAATCCGCTTTTGGCAGGCCCCAATAAACTGGTAAAAATATTATCCAAATGAAAAGCTCTTCCAGTTCAAAGTAGCATCTGTCTGCTGGAAACACCACAGCACAGACAGGGAAGCTGACAACATCTCCCACACCTCCACACTAGCAGTGCTTACCAGGCTAAGATGATCATTAGGTTATCAAGCGCTGGCATAAGCGATCTGCACTGGATCACAGAACTGCTTGAACACTCGGTAGGACAAAAAACGGTAACACAGCAGGCAGATAAAAAGTTATTAGCAAGCCCTTGTCATACCCTTCGGGAATATAAAGCAAAGCTCCACCTAGATACAGCTCCAAAAACAGCTGATCATGACTGAAATACAAGTGACTGCAACAGAGGCAAATCAGAGATGGAGGTAATTCATTAATTGGAAGTGCAAGTAATTGAGAGTCGCAATTAACTGCGGCTCAGGAAGGTGTTTAGACGAATGGTTATGTACTGTGCTCAGTGAGAAGCCAAGTAGCAGCCCCACAGAGCACCGACAACCTTTCCACCTCCCAGAGCAGGGCACCACAGGGAGAGCCCGCTCCGCCACCGCACCTCTGCACCAACAGTTTAGGGACTGTGTGTGGAAAGTCATGCATATCTCAGCAAATAAAGTGTTGGGGGTTTTTTTATTATTATTTTTTTATTATTTTTTCCTTACCTGAACTGTATCTGCTGCGCAAACAAAACATCCTGAATTGATCTGATGAAAATTTCTTCAGGAAATCCTAAACTCGACCCACAAAAAGACAGCTTTAGCATCATATCAAACAATTTCATCAGGACTTGTTTCACCCCCTTACACAAGTGTCACAGCATATTTCAGACAAACTAACATGACAATAACCCATCTTTGTAGTTTAAGATAGGCATAAAGCTTTAAACTGTAACACTAGTTTAAAGTCTAAACTAAGTAAACTAATTCCACATAAGACAAATGTGCTTACATATATACAAGATATAAATATAAACATGATGTCAAGTATAAGACAGTGAAAAACACTTGGTGATTATGATCAAACATACACTGTATAAAGACCTTTGCAAAAAACCAAACTGAAATTACCAGGCTAAGATTGGGATACAATTTTGCAGGGAAAGTCAGCTCCTGAGTTTTGCAAACTTCATGAAAAAAATAATTATTTATTGAAAAAGAAAGTAAGTGTACTTTTTCTGCAGGACTAGAATATGAAGGAAAACAGGGAGTGAACAAAACCCCGCTTTTTAATATTGCTAGAATTTATCTATGTTAATTATGAAGCTTCATTAATTTCACTCTAATATTTATCTAGCTTTACAAGTATTTCCTACAGTAAATAGTAAATTATTACTATTACTACTAGTGTAATTAATTTATACTAATACTATAAAGAACCATTTAAATGCTTGAAAGGTACACTGATAAAACAGTCAATCACTTCCAACTCTGCTCTCAGCAGGGCTGAACACCATGGCAGATTGACTGCCAATATTGCATTCCTGATTTTTTTTTTTAATTTGCAAATTGGTGATGTAAGTTGGTAACACTGAAGCACCACTGAAATAGAAAATCATGAGGAAAAGCCAATACAAGTGAGAAAATATGGAAAGTGTCATTTGCTTAAAGATGCACATTTCAAAATTTAGCTTCCACTACCAGACTATAGCAGCCTGAAGGTAGCAAAATGTCAGCTATGTGTTGCCTCTCATGCAAAAATAGAAATAACTGAGGCAAATCGGGGCAAACTAAATCCAGAAATAGTGATACTGGCTTTTTTGGTTGGTGGTTTTGTTTTCTTTTTAAATAAAGACTACATAACTGAGTGCAACTAAAGTGTCCAGAAGCTTTATGGTAATATCCAAAGACAGAATAACATGAGTAAAGCACAGAAATAAATTCAAATTTGGGAAAAGACCATCCAAACTGGAAAAACTAACTCTGCATTTCCTTTAAAATGGAGTGCAGAGAAAATACCAGAATTCTTTCAAAGCAGTTTGCTCAGTTGTGAGTTATTGCAATGTGCTTGGCTTTGGGGGCCAGAATTAACAGCCATTTAAAAAAAAAATAAAAAATAAAAAATTTTAAAAAAATAATCAGAGAAGGGGCCAAGGGGGACGGAAAACAGGGCAGCTGGACATGGAGAATGCAGGGTGGCCATGCCGGGGTGACAGCCAGTAATGCAGATGGCTGCCGGTGGGAGCAAGGGAAGGCCGCAGGCACCATCCCACCAGGCCTTGCCTCTTTCAGAGCAGGCATTAAAAATTCCTCATAGGGCTTAACTTTCAAGATGCAGAAAGGCTGTACAGGAGGAAATTTGTGTGACTGGACTGAAAAATCGCTTACAGGGAAGGATTAATTCTTGTTCGTCGAGTTTAAGGGCAGAAATTAAAAGCCGAGACCCAGAAGGGAAGAGAGATGGGCCTGAAGTCTTCTCAACACCGCAGACATGGAGGTGAATGTTTCTATACGTTATTCTTCACTGCATTCATTGCATTTCTCCACCTTGTCCACAATGTCTGCTGAGACTAGGGCAATTTCTGTGAAAACTGTGAGAAATGGGTAGTTTTCCTAGGGTAGACAGAGCTTAACCATACCCAGACAGCATCAGGAGAATTAAGAATAAAGCAGCTCATATTGAACTTCTTTTTAAAGGGATTTTAATTAAGTCTTCCGAGAGGGCAAAGGGGAACATATGTGCTGAAACAGCCTCTCAAGCTTTGTCTAAGGGAAGTAAATTACCCACTTCTAGCAATGGCTGTCAGCCATCACGGAAGCCACCCCAGTGCCAAGCACAGTTGTATCGCAGACACCTGGCACAGAACCCCTGCTCTGACCTACACTAAAAACTTTGGGACACAGTAAAATAGGACATATTCATGTGGCTTGTGGGTACCAAAAGACAAAGCTCTCTGTGAATCAGCAAGGTGAATGTATAAAAATAAATGAGAATATGAGAGACTGCTGGCATAGTGGGGTAGTGGGACACCTGATAGCTTCCTGACAAAATGCTGACACCACATCCCACATCTCCTAAGCAGAACAAGGAAAAACATCCGTTCGTTTCCAAGTCCCAAAAGCATATGCACTATTAAGAGCAAACAGATAAGAACTCATCACTATAGAGCAGAACCATTTAGGTTGGAAAAGACCCTTGAGACTGTCAAGTCCAACCGTAAAACTATAATGCAGAAGTCTGGTATTGGGCACAAACGCTGCTCCTAGAAAAGATCACAGCTCAGTGAGACCCACGTTATAAACAAACCCTGAGTCCAAGAGGGTTTCCTACATCCAGATGTGCAATAACAGGTACACTAGCACTACAGAAACACTATGCTTCAGGTCTTTAGCTGCAGCGTAAGCACACGCTTCAGTGTTTTCTCAAAAGAAGGCTGTGATTAATATTTACATATTTAGCTGCAGCATAAGCACACACTCCAATGTTTTCTCAAAAGAAGGCTGTGATTAATATTTACATATTACAAACGTACATTGCTTCAATTCACAGAAATAGATTACCTTAACTGTTACGTAGTTTTTCAATGACTTGGACATTTTTTCTTGACTTCCTTTAACATGCAAATGCCCTAGAACAACAACAAAAAAAAATTAACCAGGATAAATGAGTGTACTTCTGAATGGGGAGTGAATGAGAAAGACTGCACTGAGATACTGGTAATCTTGGAGGCAGTATATGCTGCGATGGATGTGTGCCAACCATTTCAATGCAACATGTAATCTATTTTTCAATAGCTTTGCCTACAGTCCTGCACACCTCTCCATCCTCAACTTTGGATGGGTGAATTTTAAAACAGGGGAGAATAATTTATTTTTTTTTAACAATACAAAAACAACATCACCATGAGCAGAGACATTAATAAGGAAAAAACCAAAAGGTTTCCCTGTTCAGAATTTATGATAAGCTGATAAAAGCAAACAAGACAGGAAATATTTTCAATCTTCACAGGAAAGTACCTTACTTGTTACTCTTGTCTTTCCAAAAAAATTTTAAGACCTTTAAAGATCTTCCAGTGATCTCACATTATAATCTTTCAAAACATCTTCTGTATTTATTCCTTGCTGCTGGCTGTTAGACTGTTTTGGGGTTTTTTTAATCCAAAAGTTTACTGTGCTGGTTAAAATACCTTATGTGTAAAACTAATTTTCTACACATTCCCTATTTCTCCAGACTTAATGAGACTGAGAAAAAGAAGGGGGAGGGAGGGATGCAGCTGTGATGTCTAATTTGAATTGGCTTATCTTAAAATGCAATCTCTGACCGTTTATAGAGCTTTCAGTAGCTGCACGGACCATCATTTTGCAGAGCTGTGCTACAGGAAAAAGGCAGTAACCATCTCCACCACATTTAAGAGAGTATGCAGAGCTCAGCTTCAGGATTGAAAGTTCTGTTGAAGCAAGACAGGAGATGGGCAACCTCAGGCCGTGTGCTCCCAGGCCTTGACCATGCTAGCCACAGCACCGCCACTGATGGAAAATATTAATTATTCACAGCACCGGAGAGATGCCGAACACACAACCAATAAAAGACTACTCAGCATCATTTCAGAAATGTTGATAAAAGCCTTAATTGGATTCTCCTAATAAAAAGGGTAATCCTGTAAGTTACCAAGCACCCACAAGTAACACGCAATTTTCAGGGCCTTGGCGACCCGCAGAATCCAGCACTTAATTGTACTCAGAGGCAGATTATCTAAGCATGAGCTTTTCTCACTCTTTAATACCACACCAGCGCTCTGCATTCTTTCAGATTTGGCAGTCCAGCATCACCAGTGCCTAGGAGTGCTCCTCAAGGATAACACGATCAGCTTTTACAGGTGGTGGCAGAGGTGCCATTTCTTGCTCAGCAGCCCAAGTAGCTGCCTGAATTTTGTGCTACTCTCTCAGCAGTGCCACTTTCGCAGCTTTGCCGGGAAACCCCTCTCTTTCACAAGCAGATAAAATCCCCATTATGCTCATCTGGGTACAAAAGCAGCATGCTCAGGCCTGGTACATAGACATGAAAAGCATCTGGTTTCCCTTCTCAGCTGTTTCTGACAATTACTCAATGCAGCAGGGAGTCTCCATAAGAAGGCTACCTCTGGTCCTACCCTGACCACTTGGAAATTAAAGTTTGCACAACATTCTCTATGGAGAGTAGAAAAGAATCAAGAGATCTATGGATGCAGAAACAGCTACAGCATAAACCTATGATCAACCCAAAATCCTATTTACATCGTACTGGTCCTTACTGAGGTTAGGTGAGGTAATTTTCAGCATTCCATGGTCAAACCCAGGGCCTCCAACCAGAACATTCAGGCTGTCAGAGTCACTGGACACCTGCAGCTCTTTTTCAAGCAAAGTGTTACTTGAGTCACAAGTCCAGCGCAGAGCCACAGAGATGACTGAGGGAGTGGAGCATCTCCCTTATGAGGAGCGGCTGAGGGAGCTGGGTCTCTTTAGCTTGGAGGAGACTGAGGGATGACCTCATTCATGTTTATAAATTTTTAAAGGGCGAGAGTCAGGAGGAAGGAGCCAGGCTCTGCTCTGTGATGTCCAATGACAGGACAAGGGGCAATGGGTGCAAGCTGGAGCATAGGAGGTTCAATCTGAACATGAGGAAAAACTTTTTTCTCAGTGAGGGTGACAGAGCACTGGACCAGGCTGCCCAGAGAGGTTGTGGAGTCTCCTTCTCTGGAGACATTCAAAACCCGCCTGGACGCATTCCTGTGTGACCTGGTCTAGGTGATCCTGCTCTGGCAGGGGGTTGGACTGGATGATCTTTCGAGGTCCCTTCCAACTCCTAATATTCTGTGAAAACCCATAAACTTCTCCTGTAAGAAGGGGAAGAGCCCAGCTATGATTATTTTTTTTTCTTTTGCAAAGGTGCCTAAATATACTTAACTTTAGGCAGCCAAGCTTAAAACAGTTTGAATACGTTTTCCTAATAAGGTACTGGAAACATCTGAATTTGAAATAATATTCCTCTTCAAGAGTTGCAGCACTTGGAATGATTTCATTAAAGAATCACAAAATACAAGGATTTTCATAACTTTGGCTTGGCACGCTTCCCAGAGTACAAGTAGTCTAAAAATAAAGTCCTTATAAGAAGATTTATCCCCAGTGCAGGGATTTTCTTCCTCTAATGGGGATTGCTCTTCCAATTCTGAGCCTGCTAAAATTCTGAAGTCTGTTACCAGAATAAATTGTTTCTGAAGGCGATTCATTTGCCCTAAATAATTTACGTGACCATCCGCCAGCAAAATTTTTTGACTTAATGAATGTAATCTGTCAGCTCCTAGAGAACCTCAGTGTACAAATTGCCCTTGGAATTAAGTTTGGGTTGTTTTTTAAGAAAAAATTATTCCTCTTTAGTTAGTTAAAGAGTATTTCCCCTACAGTTTCAATTCCAAGCTTGAAAAGTCAGATTCATTGGTTTTCAGCTGGCAGTAACCAGTGCATCTCAGTGGATGTGCAGAAAATTCCCCAGCACTTCAGGAGCGAAGCACACCCTGGAGGATGCAGCAGCCTCTGGACAATTGCTATTGATTTATAACAGGCTCTACATTGGGAGCTGAAACTCAAATTCAATATTAATCCTGTGCAGTACAAACATATATATATATATAAAAGAAAGCCCAAGTAACTCCCAGAGCATAGCACAGGCTTAACTGTGCATCTCTTACTCAGAGAGGCAGCACAAAGAGTTCACCAAGACATCCTGCACAAAGTACTGTTCAGCAAGAAGAGAGACTGCAGATTTGAACCTGACTTTCTATCGACTTCAGTTCTTTGGAGACCATCCATAACCATGACTGCAACAGGAAGAACAAGCGTCAAGATTTCCATCAACAGTTCTGGTACCATCAGCCAATGACGCAGTTCAAAGCACTGGATGGCACAAGCTTCTCTGAAGCACTCTTGTGCAAAGGCAGCAAGGAGCAGTTCTACACAGTGCCAGGCAGCGTCATGTGCTGAAGAACAAGCAAGTAAAAGACACTTTGGTACAGTTTAGTCAGGCGCAGCCAGCGAGGTCACTTCTGGGGGAAGAGACAAGCTCTGCGGCATCTGTGGGCTACACCAGTACCAAGTCACTCACACTCCATATGAAAGCAGAGAGACTCTGAAGTTGGTCAGAGCATCAGGGAAGGTTAAGGGATCATAGTGACAAGACTCAAATGTCTCTACTTTTCTACAGAGCCAAGAGGTGAGTGACTTGGTATTGGTGTAGGTCATAGATATCACAGACCTCCTTGTCTCTACCCACCAACAACATCATTGACCATGCTTGACCAGAGTAGACCAAAGCATCTGACTCACTTGGTCTTCAGCATGCATATTGTTTCTCATACCCATCACTAGCTGCAATGCTACTGGTGGATAGAAAAGGCTTCCCAGGAGAATTTAAATATTTACAGCTGTGTGAACTGCACTCCCAGAACGTCCAGTGATTGGTTGCTGTAGCAGAGCATCTACCTGCAAGTTTTCCCCACATTTCAAACCATACAGAACATCCCAGCTCAGACGTTTCCCTGCAGGACCACAACTTTGTGAGCTTTGTTGGCTCATCAGTCTATTCTCTCCATTCTTACTTTTCCAGATGTCTTTTCTTATCCTGATAAAAAGCCTTTCACCATATTTACAAACACAGGCTATTTGACTCTTCATGCTACTGAAAACTTTTTTTAAGCCCACAAGGAACTGGTGTCAAGAGACACTGGGGAAGAAGACTGCTTTATTCTATTCTCAATGCTTTTAAAAATCAGCTACTTGCCCACTTGCCACCTCCAACTCCCTGTTTTCATATATGGAAAAGATCAACTATTTTCATCTTGTTCCTGCAGGACTGTTACAGCTATAATACAATTAAGAGAAAGCCTATCACAAAGAGTACCCTCAAATTTTGAGGAAATTCAAAGGAAAAGGAATGAGATTCCCCAGGAAAAACCCTTCTTTCCACATTTTTAATTAGGAATAAGCACTGTACATAGGCAATGCATATACTGTTATCATTTGGAGACATCCCCAGATGAAATGAAGGAATATTTCACTGTAACTGCTTAATTAATAAAGGCATCCATTCTACCGTTTCAAGATTCACTCTCATTTATGTTTCTTCACCTAGTGAGGACAGGAACTTGGTCACTGTAGTAGAGCATCCGTTTTCATAGCATACAACGCCAAGCCTAAATAAACCCAAACCCTTATATTTGTACTCGCCTCTCAGATCATTAATATTTTACTTACCAGAATGCCAAAAGTAATTGCCCCATTGCTCACACTGATGATACACCTCACACTGTGCGATTTCATTTTCATGATGAGGAAATGCAAGATCTATGCCACCGGTATGGATGTCCAGCTGCTTCCCAAACACTGCACTGTAACAATAATTTCCTGATCAGTAAGCAGAACACTACAAAAAGTTTTTGTAAAACAAATGCAGAAGATAATAAGATGAAACATCATACATTTAAGTGTACAATTTAATGGCTGCGGTTTTAAAACAAGACTTGACACAGATCTTGGATACCAAAACTGCAGCAGAACTTGTACGGATAAGACCCATATCTGCCCACAATTAATTCTTAGTAGGCACTATTATTTTTCTAACTTAGATTAAAGAATGGCACACAAGACAGACCCAGACACTTTCTAGTTAAACCCCAGGAAACAAGGCCACTATGCTCTGTCCACTGCTTCAGCAAGTCCCTGCTAGGTCATGCTGGGCAAGTTAATAACTTAATTTTGCCCATCTGTTAAATAAAGACAACGTTTATCCCCTCACAGGGAGGTTAATCAATGCTAACTGTCCAGAAACCAGGGGCACTCAAGTTGGGGAAGATGCAAGGTCTACATGAGTAGAAAATAAAAGGTAAGCCCCACACATGTGCATGTGCGTGTACACACAGACACACACATGGAGTCTTCCCATAGGTCACATTAACACGTTGCTCCTGGTAGCTGGCTAAATATTCATACTTTTGTCTCTTTTAGGGACAAAAAAAACCCCTGTTAACACCCTGGGTCACGATGGCCCTGCAGAAGCAGCTGGGGCACAGGAAGAAAACAAGGAGAAGAGAGGAGGGAAGAAAGACCAGGCTTTCCCATTTCCCAAGCTCATGTCCCTTTGCTTTCTCCTGTCTGCTCCAGAACCAGCTTAAGCACAGACCTTCACAGGTCTTCACAGGCCCCAGCTCAGGGCTTCCCCTGTGCCATCTACAGAGGAGCCCTGGCCACTTGCTGTTTCCCCTAACAAAACCATTAAGAGCTGGTGAGAGGGGAGATGTATCTGCAAAACACCCAGGGGCCGGAGGAGCAGCCCATCTCACTGCAAGGGAAACTGCAGAGAGGAGACCAGACCTAGGTCACGGAAGGTGGTTTCCTTCTCCAGGGCTGCACTTGACACCAATGCCCTTCTCATTCACCTTCTCCAGGCACACTTCAAAGACCTCTTGAAATTACTTAAACTACCTTAAAGTGCTTTGAGATCTTTGGCAAAACAGACATTGCTTAGGCATTGCTTAAAACGGGCCTTGGACAGCTGACTGGGACAGAAAAACATTTTGGGTAACTTACCAAAATTATCCCTTCATTTTTCACAGTCCAAGATTACTATACTTATGATCTGCATGGGTCAGCTCTTATTTACACCGAAGCAGCCTCATTCAATCACCGTAAAATAAGTTTTAACAGAAAGAAATGCAGACTACAAACAGCACCACATTAGCAGATAGGCCGTTTTGTGATGGGTTGGCATTTCTTACCTAGAGTGCACTTCTGTCACAGGCTGCACTTCAAATATAGCATGGTTTTGTGCACTTCTGATGCTTTAAGAACTGTTTCACAGTGACGAAACTACTTACAGACAGAAAATCACCTTTATAAATGCTTTTCACAATCAGGTAGTAGTGACTAACAAACCCAAGTGCACCAGCAAAGCATATGAAAAAGAAACCTAAAGCTCCTGTTCTGTCTGCTTTCAGCTTGGGTTGAAAACTGGCAATTTAAACAGGGCTAGACCTAAATAATTTGGGTTTAGCTTCCAAAAAAGATCCAAGACTAATGCAAAACTAAGCACTACAATCAATCTTCCAGGAAAGAAGAGTTAATCTCTTTTTTCAAAGCACAAATTAACAGGTCATAAGGTAATACAGTGCAGGACAAAATACCACCATCCACAATACTACTGCCATGGAGAAATCAGAGTATTTATTACTGTCGCTGACTTTTAAAGAAAGCTGAATAACGCTTAGACGATTAGGATGCATATCCACAACTGCTGTTGAGATAAGGCTAGCAAGAGCTCACACGCTCACTAGAGTCAGGATGGAAACCCATAGCCTGTCCTGATACAGCACTAGATGCTGGACTAGGACCAATGGAGACTGCAAAAAGTGGTAGGGAGGCAATTGAGAGAGGTACCGTAACTTCCACTAAAACTTTGGTTATTCACTTCAAGTTAGAAGACTTGCTAATCGATCAACTGTGTGATCCTGCACAGGATATTTTAAATAGATATATATATTTTTAAATATGTATTTTAAATACCCACATCTCTCTTAAGAGAAGGTGCCAGAACAGAGCCAGACAGCCACACCATTAAGGTGGAGCAGAGTTAGTTTGGGCCACACATGACGTCTCAAATTGCACAAAGCATTCACACTGAAATGCGTGCTGTTGCTCAGCAAAAAACCCACTTTCAATACTGCTGCTACTATTGTCCTGTGACTGAAAACAAAAACCAGCAGTAGATTTAAAATCCAAGAAATCTGACCTTGATATTGTGGAGCACTCAATGTGCCATCCAGGTCTTCCTTTTCCCCAGGGAGAAGTCCAAGACAGCTCTTGAGGTTTGGCAGCCTTCCACAGGGCAAAATCTTTAATATGGCATTTATCAGTATCAACTGCCAAGAATTAGTGATTTGTTAAGTGGATACCTCTCAAAGAAACAAAAAAGAGCAAATGAAAGCAAGTGGAAATCTGTGTTCAGTGAATTTCTCAGATTTTAATCTCTTTTGCTCAACTTGTTTTCCTGCAGCTTTCCTCCCTTCCCCCTTATACAGGGATTCCAGTTTCTCAATCAAGCATTTGAAAAAAAAATATGTTGAATTAGATTCCTGCAGGCTAAAAACACAGATTCAAGATTCTTTAATACATCCTATCCTTTTAATCCTTTTGGCTTTCTCTGGGTTTATATCATTCATTTAGTTTCTTATCAGCCAGTTTCCCAGGACAAACAGATTGCACCACAGCAGCAGAGGAAACAAAAACCATCCAAAACAAAACACACAGACAACAACAAAAAAACTCAGCATTTTTTTTTGTCTCAGACACGAATAGTTTCTGGTTCAGATCCTATGAGACCAAGAAGAGCAGAGTCTGCTGGCTCCTGACCCCTGGTGGGATACACACCACTCCCTGGCAGGAGCTACAGAACAGGCTTCTGGACTCAGCAGATTTTTGCTGACAAATAATATGACCTCGCATTTGCCTGATGCAGAATATACCTATTTGGCTTGAAGGGATCCAGCTTGGCAAGCAGCTCACACTGTTTTAAGCTCTCTCATTTAACACTGCTCATCTGTTTTATCTTTGACGCTAGATTTACTTCTTTCCTCTGCTTATTTCAGATCGTTAACCAAACCATGCTGTATCACTGGGTCTGAACCAACCCCTGGAGCATTCCAGTATCAATACATTTTAATGATGATTCACGGCTATTTTTGAGACCTATTAGGTGGTCATTTTCCTTGCGCCATTTCACTTGTACTTTATCGATATTATAGAGAGTAAGGTTTTATTCAGAACGTAATGCAATATTAAGGGAAGCACATTACAGAAATCCATTACACCTGCCTCATCCTTCAAAACTGATATAAAATAAAGGGACAGAAATATAATACAGTTTTATCCACTGAATCTTCATCTTGGCTCTTTCACTAGTTTGCCAAGCTCTGGCTGACCACTGTCTGTTGACTGCGTCCATCTTTTGCCTTTTTTTGAGTATACTGTTACCTAAAAAAGCACTCTTCACCTTCTCAGTTATAAGCAAAACAACAGTCAAAATCTTTAGAAATAACAGTAAAATTAGTTGTGATTTGAGCGCAAATAGAGTAAAACACAGCACCAGTCATGGCTGAGGCTGGAAGGCACCTTGAGATCATCCAGTGCAAGCCAAGCCCTTGCTTAGAGCAGGCTCAGCTACAGCAGGATGCCCAGGATGGTGCCCAGCCAGGTTCTGAGTACTTCCAAGGACAGAGAGTACACAGGCTCTCTGGGCAACATGTTCTTGTGTTAACCATCCTCAGAGTAATAAAGGTTTTTCTTAGCTTTAAGTGAAATTTCCTGTGTTTCAGGTCATGGCATGGCCTCTTGTCCACTCTGAGGAGAGCCTGGCTCCATCTCCTTCACTCCCTCCATCAGGTATTTGTACACATGGGTGAGATGCCTTCTCCAGCGTGAGCAGCCCCAGCTCTCTCAGCACTTCCTCATATGAAGGATGCTCCACTACCTCCAACACACTGTGGTCCTTTGCTGGGCTCTCTCACAGAATCACAGAATGTTAGGGATTGGAAGGGACCTCAAAAGATCATCCAGTCCAATCCCCCTGCCGGAGCAGGAACACCTAGATGAGGTTACACAGGAAGGCGTCCAGGCAGGTTTTGAATGTCTCCAGAGAAGGAGACTCCACAACCTCTCTGGGCAGCCTGGTCCAGTGCTCTGTCACCCTCACTGAGAAGAAGTTTCTTCTCAAATTTAAGTGGAACCTCCTGTGTTCCAGCTTGTGTCCATTACCCCTTGTCTTATCATTGTTTGTCACCAAGAAGAGCCTGGCTCCATCCTCGTGACACTCACCCTTTATATATTTATAAACATGAATGAGGTCTCCCCTCAGTCTCCTCTTCTGCAAACTAAAGAGACCCAGCTCCCTCAGCCGCTCCTCATAAGGGAGATGCTCCACTCCCTCAGTCGTCTTTGCAGCCCTACGCTGGACTCTCTCCAGCAGTTCCCTGTCCTTCTTGAACTGAGCGGCCCAGAACTGGACGCAATATTCCAGATGCGGTCTCACCAGGGCAGAGTGGAGGGGGAGGAGAACCTCTCTCAACCTACTAACCACCCCCCTCCTGATACACCCCAGGATGCCATTGGCCTTCTTGGCCACAAGGGCTCATGGCTCATGGTCATCTCTCCAGTACATCCGTGTCCTTGTTGTAAATGCGTGCCCAGCACTGGACCCAGCACTGGACCCAGCACTGCAGGCATGTCTCACCAGTGCTGAGCAGAGAAGCAGGGTCAGCTCCCTTGACCTGCTGGCAACACTTTTCCTAATGCAGCCCAGGAGGCTGCTGGCTGCCTTTGCAGTCAGTGACTGCCTCTGAATAGCTGTTGACAACACGCACTCCCTCTGCGAGCTGTAATGCTGACACAACTCTAGAGTAGAGCCATGAGAAGCTTCTGGCTGCGGTTCACCTGAGCATCAGCCTGCCAGGCATTTTCAGTAACTGCAAACAGATTTATTTTTTTTCTGTGAAGAAATACTGAACTTCAGCATGCAAAGGATGCAGGAAACCTGTATCAAATTCTCCAATGCGGAGACCTGATCAGACCAGACTTACGGAAACTAAAGAGCGGCTCAGCAGTTCTGCTCAGTGGCTGGACAGCTGTGGCAAAAATCATCCAGCCAAGGATATAGGCATGCTCTAGCACAGCCTATCAAGAGATTGTTCAACCTCACCCAAATAGGCTGCTTAGCTGTAGTCCAGTGGTAGGTAACGTAAGAACCAAATCTGTCTGGTTAACATGCATCAGAAGGGTAAAGTGCCCCAAAAATAACACGGTAGATGGTATTTCCTTGCTTTTACCTTTGACTGTCTCACTGCTGGCTAGTGCATCAGCTGAGACCTCCAGCTCACTATGAAGTTTGTATGTACCACTCCCAAGTATTTAAATAAAATTAAGAATCTTAATTGTTCTAGGCTACCAGAACAAAGGTATAAAAGGAACCAAGTATGAAAAGAGACCAGCAAGTGTCCTCCTGCTCTGGCAACGGGAATGCCTCAAAATAAATACTTAAAATTATTTTTTAAAAAATTTAAAAAAAGAAAAGGGGTCTTAATTAACCAAAAAGCTGGTTATACACAACTGGTTAGAAAACTGTCTCAGATTGTTGAATGAAGGTTTATGCATGGATACATCACGAGATCAGACAGTGCATTAATACAAACAAGTTGGTGCCATGAACATACCTGCTTCATCTTGAGTATCAGGATAAACAGTAGTTAATACTCCGTATCTTTTTCCCCAAGACTTAACATCAAAATAAACATTGCCTAATAGAAAAGAAATGTTTAGTTTTACAGCAAAGATGGGGCACATTCATGATGAAAAGGGAACATTTCCCTGAAAGCAAAACAGAACAAAATGCACTTCAACTCCCATTTGAAATTCTGATTTATAAACTCAGAAATACTGCAGAAATAGCAGCACATGTTTCCACATAATCAGTTTTTCAGTAACCTCACTGCACTGTGTACTCATTTTGCACACAGGATAACTTTGTATTCTGGAGACCTCCCCAGGTCCTTCCCTGCCCATGCACAATCAGCAGACTCCTCTCTGCCTGAAACGTAGCAGTGCTACTCCAGCTTTAATACACACAAATACTTCTACAACCACCAGCTCCGCTAAAAAACGCTCCACACGCTGTGATTACAGGCACATCTTTTCCAGCACCTCCTGTTTAGAGCCAAAAGGTTCCCTCAGCTCTCTGGCAGAAGCCAGGCCAGGACTTCCCCACAGGAGCTTAGATAGCAGTTCACTACAGTAAACAATTATGTTAAGTAATGAGCTACATTTAACTTAGAAATTGAGTAAGAGTTGTTCTGCCCACTCATCTCATTACAAATGAGTTGCTCACGCCCTGTCTGTTAATCAACAGAGGGAAAGCCTGGCACAGGCTATCTCATCTGATCCCAAAACAGGATTACTAAGAGCACCGATTTCCTGTGCATGTGCTGAACAAGGAGCTGCCCTGCTCTAAGTCTTACCTTGCGAGGTTGCATAAGCTTGTCCACTAGCAATTATTGTTTTTATAAAGGAAATTATCTGAGGAATGTTGTCTGTCACTCTCATATATACTGTAGGAGGAAGCACCTTAAAGAACCAGAAGAGTAACATCTCATTAGCCTGTACAAAACACACTGATGACAAGTCCCTTCAATCTAACAAATTTCAAAGAACATTCTCCTCAATTTTATCTGTCAAAAAAAATGTTGCAAGTATCATAAAAAGATCACAGGCAGCATTTAAGATAATACAGACAAATGAAAAATCCAGTAGTTTTTCCTAGTGGCTTACTTTCTGCTTCTGACAAGTATTCTGGACAAGCAGAGACACTTGAAGTCAATGAATGAATATTTGATGTTTCATATGCCCTAGATCAGGCCATTTCTGCATTATACTAAATGCGTATTATCTGGGAACCAAGGCTCTATTGCATGGGGCGAAAAGAAATCTTGTGTTTCTAAAGAAATTTATCTTGTTCATTCCAAATCTCGAGTTTGCTTCTCCCCTCACCTCCTCATTCAAAAGGTGTAAGATATCTTCCCAGAAGAATGAAAAAGTAAATTGGTGCTTAGTTTCCAAGCAACACTGTCAATTTATGTTTTCAGATCAAACTGCCAAAATCAGATTCCTTACCAAAATAACTGCTTTAAAATACTCCTAAATTTAGAAGGTCAAGTATCTGTACCTTTAAGGCAGCCATATCTTGTTTAAAGTCCTCTTCATAAATACGAGCAAGAGCTACTGGCGATACATTCATCTGAAAAAGAGAAGCAGACTAGTAAATCCTAAATCAAAGTAATGATCTAAAATATTGAGGTCTTTTATCAGACATTTAATAGCTATTTGGAAGACTTACAGAGCCCCCAAGGTAAAGAGTCGGAAAGGCTTATTAACCCAACATTCCTGGGAAAGAGATGAAAGTTATGAATAACTTAAGAGTAGTATTTCATTTATTTATTAATATTTTGGCAATTCAGAAGCATATCTTTTAAGATAAAGCAACCGAAGATTAAAATAACAAACTACTTCCCTCCCTCCCCTATTTTCCTCTTGAGAGGGTCTTCCGTTTCCAGCAACAAGATCTACTACTGCACCCAGGACGTGAAATTCATTCAACTTTTGGCAGGGGATACCGATACCACCTACATATCAGAAAGGCAGAAGAGAGACTTGCAGGATGAGACAGGCTATTAATTCTCAGCGATTAAGAAAAATAAGCTATTTCGGCTGATCACGGTTACTCATAGATCTCAGTCTAATCAGGGGAAATGAACTGAATGTCAGTCCCACGCTTTGCCAAGCGTGGCAGTTCTCAAGCACCTTCTCCCCATTTCTCATCCACAGGGCGATGGGCAGGAACAGGGATCCTCACAGAAATATTAAGAAATAATAAGAAAGTGCAAGCCAAAAGAGGCGATTTGTGCATGACATGATACCAGTCTCAAATATTCAGAAGAGGCCAGGGCTTGAAAGGTGCATGACAGCAAAACCTGCCCTAGCAAGCAAAAGCATGGTACCAAAGTGTTTCAAATCCAAGTTTTTACATCTTCTCTGAGGAGAACTTACTAGGAAGGAGATAACACACCATCTCCATAATGTTCTGACAATAAAGAAAAAATATAAAATGCACACATAAAGATTTTAAATGCCTTTTGTTTTTTAAGATGCCCCACTGCCTTCAAAAACCACAAGTAAATGGACAAAGGAAACAAACACGTATTTCTATGAGAGCATCACGCGACTGTTATTTTGAATGTAGTGCTCTGTAGTAAACCGCAACAGTAACTGTTTATTTAAAGATTAAATAAAATGACAGCTGTCAAATTCTCTGGCTCCAAGAAACTCGTTTAAAGCTTAAAACTGCAATTTGATCCAACACATTATTTATGATTCAGAAGACATGACTTACACATTTAAAAAAAACCAACACAACACTTAAAAAAGAAAACCAACTTCAAAATGCAGAATGCATTCTTGGCATTTTAGGGTCCATAAATGTTTAAATGAAAAAAAAAAAAAAAGGGAAAAAGTTGAAATAATCATTCATCAAACTCAGCTGGTAAAAATATCTGATTAAAATCCAACTGAGAACTATTTATAGCCATAAAACCTTTAATCAGGCCAACAAACTTGAGGATTCAGTGAAAGGCTTGGCTGTGCTGTGGTTTTTTTATTCTATCATTTTTATATTAATCCAGCCACCAGGCCCCAGTCTTATCAAGGCTTACCCACACACTCTATGTCAACTTTCACGTAGGTGAGGAACTCAGACAAGACTGATAAAGCTTTCCCGGGTGCTGAGGTTACAGCTCGATGGTGCTCAGTGCCTTTTTGGGAACCACCCTGAGGCTTTAACCATTGACGGCACAGAACACAGCCAGAAGCCTCTTGGTTGCTAAGTTTTGGGTTACTTTTGGGATAAGATACTCTCCAACAGTACGGAGGATTCACCCCCACCTGTTTGTTCCCTGCTGGCCTCCCAGGCAGGGGGCAAGGGCAGGAGGACCCCAGCTACAGGTGCTGCCACACAGCCTTTCTTGCCTCTCCCCCTTACACAAGGCTGCACCCATTTACCTCCACGCAGCTCTCGATGCCCAGACCTCCAGACTCCCAGCCCCATTACAGTGGGCCAGAAATCTTAACGTTTATTATCTACTGATTAAAACAAAGAAAACTCAACAACAAATAAACCAACCCAAGGTCAATTTTTCTATGTAAGCAGCCATAGTAAATACCAAAAGTTTGGGTCAAAGACTGCAGCAAACACCTACCTCATTGGCTCTTTTTATTATCTTGTCATCTATGTCTGTGATCCCCATCACCATGATAACTTCAATTCCAAAAAACCTCGTCATGATCCTTCGAATTATATCAAACCTAACATAGGAGCTGGAAGAGAAAAAAAAACATGGGCTTTTAAACATGCAGTAGTAAGAATAAACAAAAATAACCAACAGCACTAATGGCCACAGGGACAACCTAAATACCCCAACACCTGCATCCTTCAGTACTTACAGTGCTTTTCCAAAACCAGTTACCACCTGCACAAAAGTCAAGCAAATTTCCCTTGAACTGGCCTACCCTCTTCTGGCATTAGTGACACATTACATCAAATTTTCTGAGTGTTTTCTTTTGTTGCATCTCTTTATTCAAGCACCAAAGTGCTTCAGAAGCTACGTGTGAGCCAGGAGACTCTCTCAAAGCAAACAGTACGAAATAAGACGCACAGATCAGATATTCCTGAAATACATCCCTCGGGCTTTGTATATTCTAACAGGTTTTCAAAAGCCACAGGGAGAAATAAAACAGGGTTCAAATGAACTTTGCTTGTGGTTGAGTAACGATTACACCTACCAGCCACCAAGAAACTATTTCATTCACACACCACCACAGATCTGTTCTGATAACAAAGAAGAGCTGCTCTGTGGGCTGTTTTGTTTTACTTGCAGACAAAAACAAATTTCCAAAATTATTCAGGCTCTCCGCCACAAATCAGAGTATTTAATGCTGACAGATTGGTGTAGCTATGCCCATGTTGGAAAAGGCTTTCTGAAAGCCTTACTGCCAGGGAGGTAGTTTTTAATGAATACCAGCTCACTGGGATAAGGTTCATCTAATGTGGTGACAAAATTCCATAAGAATATTAAATTGGTTTTTGGACCCTGCTCAGGGTAACAGTGCCAGCACCAAAACCTTGGTATTAGATTTAACAGCCCTGGAGTCATAGTTCCCAGAGCAGACACAAATTTCACACTGTTCCCTTCCCTCCGATCTTCCAAATGGACTTAGGGACAAAACAACTGCAAGAGCCAGAGCAGATCTCCTGACATCTCAGAGAAAGCAGGGTCCTTACCACTTCAGGACTGAAAAGTAAACAAAAAACCACCAGAGAACAGACAGTCAGAATCTGCAGAGTGACAGAGCAAGCACAAAAGACTGAATGAGATCTCCTCTCATGCTTGGTGTTACTCTTATTTACAAGCACTCAGCCAGGAACCCAGATGCCAACCAGGCTGCAGCTCGCACCAGCAACTCAGTCGCAGAGCAGAGAGAAAAAGCTGGCATTATCTGCCCACCTGACTTTTTTTTTTCTTTATATAGAATGAGAATGAGTTATATAGGATGTCGTAGTGAGGCATACAGGGCACCTGTTTTGAATACTGGAAGCACAACACACTAGAGAAAGTTGCATTAGAGACATAAGGAATCCTTGTGGAAGAGAAGGAGGTGGGGAGAAAAATAACAATGGCATTATTTTCAAATTCTTCTCAAGGATCTCAAGCTCATTCCTGTTATTCGTTCCTGCATTACTACCTGCCGTGTTTGTTGTGCTTGCAACAAGGCAAGTGTAAGAAGGAGGGAAAAAAGGAATTGTAGTAATAACATGTTGCAAGAATACAACAAAACGATGGTTTTTCACAAGAAAGGCACGGTAGCAACAGTGACTGTATTTGACTTCATGCTCTTTCCCAGTGCATCTCCTGGCCTGTAGTTCCCCATCAGCACCATGCATTTTAGCTGTCCCTACCAAAGCTCTACAGTTGTACCTAGCTACTGGCAAAAAAAAAAAATACACAATTTTCTTTAAAAAATAGAAATCAAGAGCACTCCACTGTCCTGAACAAATCAGGAGAGCAGCAGGATGTCAGCACTGACACGTGCAGGACCACAGACACTGGGAAGGAACAGCCAAATCCTCACCCACTGGAGGGTTTAACTGGTCAGAAGGGATAGGAAGGTCTCCAGAGCAGGCACAACAGCGCAACAGCAACAACACCTGAAGGCGCTGAAGAGGCAGCAGAAACAGAGTAACACTGCTACTTATCTGCATGATACACCGCTCCAAAGGCAACACTTGGCCCTAACCTCTCTTAAATCAGCAAGTGAAGAGGTCAGGCCCAGGTGGCACAGACGTACGGCAGACCTCTGCATCAGGAAAGCTTGAAATCGTTAATCTAGTCATAGGATAAGATAGGTAAGAGAAGAGGCAGAGCCAGCAAAGCTTCCTACTCCCCCTTTAATCAAAAGTGCCTGAAAGCAGGAGAACCACTGACAAAAACAATCAGAAGCCACAGAGAGCTGTGAGACCAAAAAGTGAAATTCTCCACCTTGTGCTCCAGATCCACTGTAGACCCTAGGACGGGAGCACTTCAGAAATTCCCTCCCCTGTTACACCACATCAGGGAAGACAGGCCCGCCCACACTAGAGAACCTTGACTGAGTTAAAATGTATTAGCATCTTTTTATACAGTTGCTCTCTGGTGATGACTTTAAATTGTCATTATGTCAAAGTAAACCGTAACATAACCTGTAATACAATAACTCTAGATTTAAATAAACAAATTGGTATGAATTCTTTAAGTTCCCCTGAAGACTAGAAAAAGCAAGGAGGAAAAAGACAAGATCATATACACACAACAGCATAGCAGCATTTAAGGAGAGGATGCCAACAGTATTTTTACATTATTGGTATTTTAAAACTTCCCTTTTACAGGAGCAGTTGTGCTGTTCTGCAACAGCTCAACATTGAGTAAAACTCAACACAAGTTTCTGAATGAAGCACCAGAAGCTGCAAAATGCCCTACATAAGAAATTAATAACTCAAACATACAGTACCTGATCTTCACACAGATGGCAATTATTTGAGAAACTCCTGTTCTTCCAAGGAACCCAGTTAATCTTGTTCCTCCAAGAATTTGGGGACAGGAGCTCAGGAGCAGCTGAGCAGCTACACCTCCCCTCAGCACCATAGGGACCTGCAGGCACCCTGCACGTCTCCTCATCAGCAAGTCACTTAGAATGAAATGGGTTTATCATTGTAATAATCCTAACAACCTATGGAGAAAATGCTGTCCTGTTTTGTTTTGTTTTTTTAAACATAGTAAGCCACTGAACTGTCAATATGCAAAAATGCCTTTAAGCCAAGTTTTCCAGCATCTAAAAACTAATATTTTAAATGTTACCCTTAAAAGCATCTTTTTAATAGCCAACCCTGCATGGCTTTTCCCGGGTGCCAACACAGCGTCCAGACTCAATTTGAGGCAGAAACACCACTTCACATGGACTGTGCTCCAGAGCCCCAACATCTCTGCACAAGAGGTTACCTTATGCCAATACTATTTGAAATATAATGACTTACACTATATATATATATAT
>NW_010184932.1:0-1619 GCF_000695765.1 Mesitornis unicolor | reverse complement strand
TCTCTCTTCTCCCCTCTGCTACTGCGGGATATGGCAATAATTACTTGTGTTTTTCTTGCATCATGTAATAATGTGAATGGAATCATTTGTGTTCTTACTTTGTCCAGTGAAGACAAATTCAGTACATGTTCTTTTCCAGCATTCAGTACTTAAAGTAAGGTGTTTGTGTTTTTTTCCTTCTCTGCAAGCTAATAAAATACTAGGAGGCATTCCTACCTGAAGCCAAATCCATAGCTTAAAAGAAGACTATTACAAATAACAAGAGACTCTGGATGTTTGTCCTGGATAAAAACTAAATTCCACACTGAAATAACTTCAAAATCATCCAAATAAACCACTACTTATTTTACAAATTAACATGTGGTGATTTTATATACCACAAATTTTATTAACAAGCTGTATGTCATGACCGTCTTTGAAGTGGACTGTGGCATGATGTTCTGCAATACATAGCTGAATTGAACACTATCGTGTCTTAATACTTGCACCAAAATGTGCACCGTAAGGCCAGAAAGCAGAATTTTTTGTTTTTTTACAATACATGATCTTTGAAACAAATTTAATTGCATTGATTAATGTTCACTTACACATTCCTGTACAAAAATATGTTTCTGTGATTATGATAATAAAGAAATGTATCTTGTGAAGCATTAAACTCTTAGTTTGTTTCTCTAGATATTTACCGGTATTCTTAAAAGTAGCATTTATAACAGATTGAGATTATATCAAAGGCAACAACACATAGAATCATAGAATGGTTTGGCTCAGAAGGGATCTTTTAGAAATCATCTAGTCCAGCCCCCTTGCAGTGCATCAGTTGTCATTCAGCTTCACACAAATGGAATGTACTGGAGGAAAGCTAAATGAGTTAACACTAAGCAAGCACCAAAACTAACCAAGTACTCTGGTCAGTGTAATCTCCATATATTCAGATATGGGCAGAACGTACATGTGTATGCACACACATATGTTTGTACATATAAAGAATAACCATGAAGAAGAAGAAAGAATAGTCATGAGCAGGTTGAAAGCTTATGGGTAGGAATTAGGGATCAAGACAACAAAGGGAGCCTTGTGGTTGGTGTCTAGTACAGGCTGCCCGATGAAGAGGAGGCTATCAATGAAGCCTTCTTTCACCAACTCCAGGAGGCATTGAGTTCACGGGCTCACATCCTGCTGGGGGACTTCAACCACCCTGACATCTGCTGGAAAAGTAGCACAGCAAGCTGTAGGCAATCCAAGAGACTCCTGGAGTGCCTTGATGACAACTTTCTAAGACAGGAAATAGACAGCCCTACTCGAGGGGACATGATTTTGGACCTGATGGTCACCAATGTGAGTGAGCTAATCGGGGATGTAATGATTGGAGGCAGCCTGGGCTGTAGTGAACATGCACTGGTGCAGTTCACTGTCTTAAGGTGTATGAGACAGGTTTCTGAATTTCAGGAAAGCCAACTTCCAGCTCTTCAAGGAGTTTATCAGTAGGACTCCCTGGGAAACAGCCCTCAAGGACAAAGGAGTGGAACAGAGCTGGCAGATCTTTAGGGAGGTTTTCCAGTGCAAGTGCAAGAGCTCTCGATCCCCAAGCGTAAGAAATTGGGCAAGGAAGGCAAGAGAGC
>NW_010184931.1:0-3743 GCF_000695765.1 Mesitornis unicolor | reverse complement strand
CTCCAGTGCTGTCTTCCAAACACAGGAAAAAAGTTTGAACTCCATAGATGTTATGCATTTCCTTAAAGAATAATAATAATAATAAAAGCTGATTAAAATCCAATAACAATATCTGTTCTGGAATACTTCAAAATATATCATGGGTACAATTTGAAACTTCTCAAAATAAAAGAAACAAGAAAAATAAAAATTCTCACACTTTCCTACAGTTCTGATTTTTCCTTCCTGGCATTCTTCTTCTTTATGAAAATATTTTAAATTAAAACAAAAGTTTCCCTAAATACATAGATAATATAAGGAAGCAGATATGATGGATCTTCAGGCAAATCTGCAAATACTGCAGTACTGTTTCTGGGTAACATATATGCACATCAAGTGAACTATAGAACTGGAGCAGTGATTTCATCACCTTTCATCATAGATTAGATTTTATATCTAGTCTATATTTCTATTCATCTTACAAGGTAATCGTTTTTATGTCTAATCTATGGAATTGAGAGAGTATATTGCTTCTTTTTTATTTCCTTTCTAATGTTTTTCCCATTATTATTAGCAACAAAAACCTTAGAAATTCTAATAATTGTTGTGATGAATGTGCTTCTTCCCCTGCAAAATAAAATTCAGAACAAATTAACAAGAAAGAGAACTTGAGCGATTTGAAATTAGCGAGAGAAGATAGTGAGAAGGTGTTCCAAGGTAAAGGATACAAATTCCAAATTATTAATTAAGTACATATAGTGGTCTCACCCTCTAGTTTCTGTTAGTATATCTCCTATTTCAGACAACACTGAAGTGATCTTTCAAAGTAAAGCATATGAGATGTTGCTTTCTGAAAGTGAGGTAATAGTGACAAATAATCTTTCAATTATAGAAACAATGGGTAACCTGGAAATCATTTTGGAAAGAGACAGCCATACAAAATAGAGAAAAAAATAACTGCTGGCAGACATATTTTATCTTTTAAAAACTCAGCTGTTAAAGGCAACTTTTCCATCATTTGCTGAGCTAGAAAGGTGTTCACTGCAGAAACACACATCACCTGCACCAAACGCTGCACACAGCAATGCATTAGGACATATTGTTAAGTATTTTCTTTATCAGTAGAAGCTGAAGACTCTCATATATTAATGTTTATCATCTGTCTTTCAACGGAACTACACAAAAATCAAAATATTTATAAAAAGCTATTCCTCAGGGAAGGTTCATCAGTATCATCTAGCTTTCAGTAATAACATGCAGTGCCTGACAAGTCTTTGGGGAAAAACTCAGTGGATATTATTAAGATCTCCACTGCATAATACGCTTGGATTGCAGAAGATATCTGCAAAGAATGAGGTGTAACAAAACCAGTCCTTACTCCAGAGATGCCAATATCCCTGCTGAAAATGGGCCAGGTTTTCCAGTTGACATCGTGCCGGTACTGCTTATGCACGTGCTCTCCCACACCATAAATGTTGCTGCTAGGGAGTTTGATTGATAGCTGTAAAAACTGATCAGCATACTGCAGTGGTCCTATGGTAGTGTCAAATCTGAGGAAACAAGGTAAAAACAAAAGAAGTCTTCTATGAACAACTGTTGCAAGAATTATTTCTACGCCTTTTAGTTAGAGCAGGGTAGCAGGTTCAGGTCTTCATCCAGAGACCTGAAGGAGGGAGAGGCAGGAGCAGAGCAACCCACACACAGATGATGAGATGAGTGGTGCCTATAGATCCTATAGAAACCTCTCACACAAGTGGCCCATCTATTTTCAGGGGTACATTTGCACTCCCCTCTTCCACCAAAGCTTCCCACCATGCATCTGTTGCACTCAATCCTGAATCCACTCTCTGTGGCCACTCACAGAAAGGGGGCAGATGGAAAAGAGCTGTGGGTGGACAGAAACACAAAAATAAGCCACTCCATCAGTGTTTGCAAATCAATTGCAGCTTTTGCTTGCTGGCAAAAATGAACAAGACCTGCTAGGCCAGTGACTACAGGGAAAAGCAGACCATGACTATGTACTAGCCCTTGATTAAACTGAGCAGAGATGAACGCAGGTTAAAACGATAATGTGATACCCTCAGCATGGTTCAAATTTCATTTGATAGCTATCACATCTCCTGTAGCAAATTTTGCATAAAGGAACTGCTAAGCTTTATAAGGAACATGAAGTTGGTGGTGTTGAAAATAGATACAGAGACTATTGTATATATCTGTAGAAACAGACCAAGCTGGAGATCAATATTTCTCCTTTACACCTATTAGCAAAACACACAGTACATCTCAATTTCATTAATATAATTTTTTCTGTTAATTTAATTTTGCACCTTTCGCCATTCCCTTCTATTACTGGCAAACAATTCCTCTTCCAAACAAGGATTACCAGAGCTTTAAACACTTAAGCAAAACCTAATTTCTACAGGAAGGATATGGCAAATGGCAGGGAAATCTGCACGGTGCTGAGGCAGAGAGCTGTGTGGGGCAGCCTGATTCCTGCCATGGGGTGCACCAAGGAGCATCTCACTGCCAGGCACCAGACTCATTGATTCGCTCTCCTGCCTTTAGCTCTGCTATTGCAACTGTAATGGCAAATCAGGTCATTTGCTACATCCAGGTGTTGGCTAACACCACCACCAAAATGTGGTCATTTTCTGTCATGCAACAAGAATGCTGCAATTTTGGTCATGTTTATCTTAGTGGTACAATTTAACATCTCCCTAAGAAGCCAAATGCAAAGGACTCACTGAAACACTTTGCATTTCCTAAGCAACACCAAATATAATCCTGGGTAAGGGTCTCCCACAATTCACAGAATGAATCAAAACATTAAATTTCATTCCTTTTAAACTTATCTATGTTCATTTTCCTCTATCATTCTTCTAAGATTTTAAACATGTCTAGTTGGCAAGTGTATCCAGATAGACCCCTACCTAGAAGTAGTTTGAGTTTCCATCAGTCATCACTTTTAAAATGAAACATTCATAAACAGAATGTAATTGTGAGTTGAACCGGATTTAAAGCAGAGAGCAATTGGAATGAAGCTGATCCTCAGCTTTGAAGGTTATCTTTAGCTTCATTAAACCACAGTCTTACAGGGATCTGCAGAAACACAGTCTTCCCCAGAAAGCAGAGAAAAGTACGTACTTTGGGACAGGAAACTATCTCAATGTGTATTAAAATCCTACACAACATCAAAGGAATACGCTCCTATCTAGCCACTCTATGTGGTTTAAATTAGAAACTCTTTTTACAACTCTATTTTCATGCCATCTTTGTGACATCTAACAGGCACAAGATTCATATAGAGGAAAGTAATGTAACTATCTCTGGACTATGCAAACACACCCGCATTAATTTTAAGGGACTTTAATCAGTTCCGATATGTCACTACAATATGACTACATTTTTCACAATGAGTATGTCATTAGCAGGAAATTCTTGAATAAATACACAGTGCATTAAAAATTATACTGTACAAGCAAGCAACAAAACCGGGGCAGTCTGGGCTTGCTACAAATTTATGTACTCATTTTCCATTTCTTTTTTAGTTAAAAATAGTGACACTTGAGAGAAGTTTCAGAGGTCAAATGCTCCTGTCATTTATTTCTGTCCAGTTTTAATGATTCCAAGGACTATTTTGCCCATCTGTTCCCAAGTTGCGCTGAAACCTACAGGCTTTATAACTATCTGGAAAAGTAAGATTTTTGTAATGAGACACAATAAAACATTGATCCCCACTCCTTCTTTTCCAAAGAGGCCTCCCT
>NW_010184930.1:0-9530 GCF_000695765.1 Mesitornis unicolor | reverse complement strand
TTATAAAGAAAACATGTCCTTGAGTGCATTCATGCTTAAGCACCCTTGTAACATACTCAGCACTCAGAAAGTCAGAATCAGTGTGTAGGACTTGAAGATTGCCATCATGCTATTTGATATTTCAAATAATTTTTTTTTAAGACCTTTAATGAAAACAAAGATTTTGCTGTTCTAGTTTGGATTCCAAATGCATTCTTAAAGCCCAAAGGAATTTAAATATGTTTCCACTGTGATAATAGAATTATAATAAAACTCACACTTAGCTGCTGCAGCATTTTACATGAAGTTCTTTATAAATATTAATCCAAATGATCTAACTTTTAACTAATTAAATAGTCATATGTGTACAGCAAGTGCTACTTTATGGTATGCAGTGGGTGTTTAGCTCCATCCACTAGTTACATATTGTGAGAGACTGAAAGAGTTAATTTCTCAAACACTTTGGCAAGACAGGTTCTGCATAACAAAAGACAGGTTCAGTTAAGTGGTGAAGCAAAAGGCTCTGCCTGTCAAGAGGATGTGCATTTCTGTGTTGCTAGGCAAGACAACTCACCATATATGGCCAGAGATTATACAGAGTTCATTTCGGGAAGAGGCTCACGACATTCCCTCCATCCCATCCAAATGGTGCCTGCGCAGTAGACCAAGAGTTACTGTATAAAAGGCACTAGCTCAGGGAGCCACGTGCGTGCCCACCACCAGAGGATTACCATGTCTGTCATAGTCATTGAGGAATCAGAGAGGGATCCAAGGGTGGTGATATCTTTCTTTATCTCTTTCCTTTCCAATCTCTCTTTTCTTTTCCTCCTTCTTACAAAGGTTTCCACTAAGAATCCACAATGCCAACGGCTTGGCTTTTGTATTTTCCATGTTCAAAATGTTTATCTTTTATAGGTTCAAATTGTTTACATTATAAATAAAATGTTTAATTGATCACTTGGTGTCTTCCACATTAATTTAGCCCAAGGAGATCTGCAGAACTTGAGCAGCTCTCCTCCCGCCTCTGAAGCAGGAGCCAACACATACAAGGAGCTTATTAGCCACAGTGCTGACTCTGCCAAGAACATAATTCAGATCCACAACTTTTCCTGCTTAGAATGCAAAATAAAATAAAATTATAAAGGTCAGAAAGCATTTACCTACAGAAATAACATTAAATAAACATGCTATTCCTCTTAATATCCATCATGCTGTATTCTGTGCAAGTCTGAATTGGAATTCGATTTACTTGTTGATGTTTACATCAACAGGTAATTTTGAGAGTTCCAGCATTCATTTCATCAAGTAAATATTTACTACTCTATTTTTTATCCAAAGCTGCAATGGCTATTAAAGTGGTAACAAAGGAAGTTTTAATATTTCTGCAGTAATAAATCACAGAATCATAGAATTACAGAATGGTAGGGGTTGGAAGGGACCTCGAAAGGTCATCAAGTCCACCCCCCCTGCCAGAGCAGGATCACCTAGAGTAGGTCACACAGGAACACATTGTGAGAAATTGTGTGTGGGAAGTAATTTGTTAAAGCATTAGGGTATAGAAACATGGCTAAGGTCTTGAAATAAGTTTTATAAGATGTGGTGCTTTGGAACATAACAGGATGAGAATCTTACAAAAAAATCAGTAAAACCCTAATTGGTAATGGGGTACAGTAAAAAGTGAAAGAATTCACATTGTATATAGAAAAGAAAAAAGAGGGGGGGAATTGAGATGGAGTTGGTAACTTCTAGGGTATTTGTGAAGGCCATAAATCTGTCAATTGGAAGATTTCTACATTCACAGACAGAGGTAAATCTCAAAGACAGAAACGGGAGTGCTTCAAAGCTAAGACAAGCAGAACATCCTTGAAGATAAGGAACTAATGAGCTGACACAGCTGTAAGAAACCTTAAGCTTAAATCACAACTAGTTACACAGAGACAATAAAGGTGAAAAGTTTACAGTGATGGAGACAGTAAGCCTTCATCCTGAAGACTATGAGCCTTCACCCCTGCGACTCTCAACAACCACCCCAAAATTTTAGTGTGCATGCGACCATGGGCGGAAACTTATGCTAAAGATTCCCCCGGAAAACTGTTGAATATGTAAATAACTTTGCAAAAAATGTGTGGCTATGATAATGAATGTTACTATAAATAAACCTCAACCTGTTAGCAGGTGTGCTTTTCAGGCATCCCACTTCCTGAATGCACCCAGCATGCTGCTAATAAACCTTTGCTTCGCAGAATTCATCCATCTCTAAATTTGCATTTTGTGAGTGTGTTTCTCACAGTCACCAGTCGTTGGCGACGGAAAGCCCCATCTATCATGGGATAGATGGATGGAAGAGGGAGTAAGCAAAGGAGGAAGCTGGGCTGCCTGTTTCAGGCAGCATCACCCTCCTCACTAGCTCTCCTCACTAGCTCTCCTCACTAGCTTCCCTCGCCCCCTTCCCCCGCAGACTCCCTCAGAGGGTGGCGTGAAGAGGGCCAGGCTGCCACTGTGGGCGGGCGGTGGCGACCCCTTGCACGCCAGGGCAGCAATTGGTGCCGCAGCAGGGTAAAAGCGAACAAATTAGCAGAGACTGCTACAGTCCCCATGATATTGTGGGGAAAGGAACGGGGGTATTAAATGGAAGCTACGGGCGGGAAGAAGAGGGAGTGGGGTGAAGCGGAAGGCATCTGATTGGGCTATCGGAGGGGGAAAGACCCATCTCTTTCCGGGGGGTGGGGTTAGAGTAGCTTGGGGATAAAGTAGAACAAAGTGTTCAAGCAAACAGCTACAGGAAATGCATAAATCTGAGTCAGAGGAAACCGCTACAGGTTGGGGAGGAGACATGATTAAAAACAAAAGATTCCTGCAAATGTGTGTTGTTCATATGCAGGCTGCAATGCTGGCTATTGATTTTTAAGTATGGGAGGAGTGATCTCTGTTTTTCCTAAACACGTATTGCTATAGCTCTATTAAGTTCACAGCAGCCTGTCGTTTATTTAGTGAGCACCGTGGTGCAGGTGTGTTTTAAACTCTCCCACCCTCTAAAGAGGTTATTATTATAACCCACTACCAAACATGTTCCCGCAGCCTGCCAATCAGTGAGCTCCATCTTCGATGATAACAATATCGCGCGGCTGAGAGTTAAGAAGGATTACACTGTAGATTTGCAGGGAGCTCCTCTCAAAAGAAGACGAAAAAACCCAAAAATACCAAACAAAAAGCCCCAAAGGGGGCACGGTGGTTCCACATTGGCACGGTAACAAAAACCCTGAGAATGACTTGGAAGTCCAAAGCCTAACCACCTCCGTTGCCCGCTGGGGGAGGGGAGTACTAATTTCAGTGTGGCTCACGTGGGTCCAGCGCACAGGCGAGGGGCGGACCCAGCAGCACTCAATCTAGGGCAGTTTGTTTCACTGCAGTAACGGGAACTCAACGTTCTCGCACTGAAGGGATTTCTGAGAACTGAGAATGTGTCCTCGGATGTTTTTTCCTCCCTCCCTCCCTTCCGCTGTCTGCGCCCCGGCCTTAAAGTGGCGATGCCACGGAGCCGAGTCGTCCCCGGCTTCGTCTGCGCCCCATGTAGCCTGCAGCCCTCAGTCAGGGGTGGTGCCTGCAGGCCGGAGCGATAGGAGCAGCGCTGCCCCCACGGTCCCATCGCTTACCTGGGCCAACCCCAACACATCTACATGGGCCCCTGCGCCTGCACCTATGGCTGTTCAACCTTGTTTTTCCGGGAGACCATGTGCAGACAAAAAAAAAAAAATCACGTTGAAAAGCAAATAACTTTTATTGGGATTTTTCCTGGGGGGAGGGAGAGGGGGGTGCATCAATGTTGGAGAAGGCACTGCTGGAAAACACACAGACCAATATGGGAATCTATAGTCTGTTCCAAAAGTACAGAAAGAAAAGTTACATTTAAGTGTAGTGATCAGGGAAGAAAAGCTCTAGGGTCAGCCAAAAAGAGCTAATATGATTGCAAGGCTAGAGATACCTGTCTAGATTAACACATAAGATACGCTGAGCAGGGGGCTGAGCAGAGATCCTGGAGGATGGTCACTGGTGGGAAACCAGTATAAGCAGCAGTTCTGTCATTTTATTGCCATCTCCACTCAATGAACTTAATAATAATCAATGCAAAGCTGGCTGTAGAATTGTGTACATGCTTCATTGTACTTTATTATGTAGTGATATGTTAGTAACAGTATTTTCTTTCACACTTGGAAAGGTAGAAGGCTTAAAAGACCTCACTTCTTATTCAAAACACATCATGAATTACACTTTAACTCACTGAATTTCAATCCTCTACTATTTTTAAATGAAACATTTCAATGCCTTGTCTGTGTAATTTACACAACCCATCTGATAGGGTGAACTGGTGACAATGTTGATAGACTGTGTTGCAGCACCCCTTCCCAGTGACAGCCTTCCACTGAACCAGTAGTGTTGTCAGATATTTATTCTTACTATCAAGTAGATATTAGGAAGTTTCAAAGGCCTTACATGCAAAGACACATAACAAACTTACCTGATGAGCTGACGTTCTATGATAGAAATGACAAAAAACTATTTTCAATTAGTATTGTAGTACAATCTTGAGGAAGCAGGAGGAGGAATTTTTTTTTATCAGTTTATAAAAATGGTGTGAAACACTGAATGAAAAGAAATTACGTCCTTTAAACCTAACCATAAAGTGATTCCCAGTCCACATTCTCCATGTATATTGTGTGCTGGCTTTGTTGTGAATTTGTTATTCATTGGATGTCTTTACCACAGTCACAGGTAGACATTTCCAAATTAACTTTAACTTTCTATTTATGAACTTGAAGCTCATACACTCATATAAGCACTGAAAGATAGTGTCTGATGCAGACTGTAAAATCCATCTAGGATCCTGAGTACATACACAAGCAGCTAACCCATGCTGAGTTAAGTGCTGCTATGCCTACACTCCTACCATTATGCAAAACAAGCTTAAATCTAGATCTGTTTCACCCACATAGGCTATAATTTAATTGAAGCATTCAATTCAAATTGAGACATTCCTCGGGTAGTTATCACATACATAGGTAAGCCCCAGGGAGGGAGGAGTCATTCTGTTTTCTGAGGTTCAAAATCAACAGAACTGGTCACAGTTAAGGACATTAGCTGTAATTCAGGAGATACTAGAAAGAGCTCCAAACCAAGATCTGTGAATAATACTGTAGAGCAGAATATGTATGGAATTACAGTAGAAAAAGTTAAATGTCAAAAGAGAAAAATGTTAATGCACAAAATAGCAAAGTTTGCCAAGCTGAGTAGTAAATAGGAAGGGAACGTGTTCTCTGATATGACTGCATATCACTAACACAAATTCTTCCAGAAAGCTGAATTTGATTTTATTCACAGAATCATAGAATGATTGAGGTTGGAAGGGACCTCTGGGTGTCATCTCATACATCCTTCCTGCTCAAGCAGGGCCACATAGAACCAGTTGCTCAGGACAATGACTTTTGACTATCTCCAAGGTGGGAGAATCCACAGCCTCTCTGGGCAACCTGGTCCAATGCTCAGTCACTCTCATAGTAAAAGAAAAAAAAAGTTTCCTTATGTTCAGATGAAATCTCCTGTGTTTCAGCTTCTGTCCATTGCCTTTTGTCCTGTCTCTGGGCACCAATGAAAAGAGTCTGGCTCTGTCCTCTTTGCACTTGCCCTTTAGATATTTGTACACATTTATAAGATCCCCCAGGAGCCTTCTCTGTTCTAGCCTAAACAGCCTCAGCTCTCTCAGCCTTTTCTCATAGGAGCGATGCACCAGTCCCTTAATCATCTTCATGGCCCTTCATTGGACTGTCTCCAGTATGTCCATGTCTCTCTTGTACTGGGGACCCCAGAACAGGACACAGGACTCCAGGTGTGGCCTCACCAGTGCTGAGGAGAGGGGAAGGTTCACCTCCCTTGTCCTGCTGGCAACATTCCTCCTAATGCAGCTCAGGATACCTTTCTTGCTGCAAGGGTACATTGCTGGCTCATGTTGAACCTGATGTCCACCAGGACCCCAGGACCTTTGCTGCAAAGCTGGTTTTCCGCAGTTTATATGCTGGTTGGCACCAGCATATGCTGGTGCATGGGGTTATTCCTCCCTAGATGCAAGCCCCTACACTTGCCTTTGTTTAACTTCATTTGGTTCCTCTCCACCAAAACTCTCCAGCCTGTTCAGGTCTGGCTGAATGGCAGCACATCCTTCTGGTATATCAGCCACTCCTCCCAGTTTTGTGTCATCAGCAAACTTGCTGAGGGTACACTCTGCCCCATCATCCAGATCATTAATGAAGATGTTGAACAGGACTGGAGCCAGTTCTGACCCCTTGTGTACACCACTAGTTCCTGGCCTCCAACTAGACTTTGTGCCGCTGATCCACAACCTCTGGGCCTGGCCATTCAGCCAGTTTTCAATACACCTCCACTGTTTGATCATCCAGCCCATATTTCATCAGCTTTTCTAAGAGGATCTTATGGCAGACAGTATTGAAAGTCTTCCTGAAGTCTAGGTAGACGATATCCACTGCTGCCCCCTCATCCACCAGACCAGCCATTTCATCGTAAAATCTTATCAAGTTGGTCAAGGGTGACTTCTCCTTGGTGAATCCATGATGACCACTCCTGATGACTTCTTTGTCTCCATGTGCCTGGATTAGTTGCTCCAACACTTACCGAGGGATCGAGGGGAGGCCGATTGGTCTGTAGTCCCCTGGGTCCTCCTTCTTCTTCTTGAAGATAGGAGTGACGTTTGCCTTCCTCCAGTCTTTGGGCATTTCTCCCAATAGCCATGGATCAAAGATTATTAAATGTGGCCTTGCAATGTCATCAGCCAGCTCTCTCAGCACTTGTGGGTGTATCTCATCAGGGCCCATGGACTTATGTATGTTCAGTTTGGCATGTTTTCCTTGCTCCAGCCTTTTCCCTTGGGCTCTGGGACCTGGGATTCCTGAAGGCTGGTCTTGCTAGTAAAGACTGAGACAAAGAAGGCATTCAGTACCTCAACCTTTTCCATGTCCTATGTCACTAGATCCCCCATCTCATTCAGTACACATTCAGCCCACATTCTCCCTAGTCTTTCTTTTGTCACCTATGTACTCATAGAAGCCCTTCTATTTATCTTTGACATCCCTGGCCAGATTCAATTCCAAGTAAGCTTTGGATTTCCTAACCTCATTCCTGGATGCTTGGACAATGTCTCTCTGTCTAGAGTCAGGCTATCTGTCTCTACTTTCACCTTCTGTATACTTCATTTTTCATTTTGATTTTGTCCAGGAGCTCCTTGTTCATCCATGCAGGCCTCCTGGCATTTTTGCCTGACTTCCTATTCAATGGAATGGACCATCACTCATGATGTATGCAGAGAACCTATGCAACAGATAAGTATGAAAGATACTATGTACATGTAAAATATTTTATGATGTTTTCATATTTATATGACTGTTGAATGCTATTTTGTAATGCTGCCATAATATCAATAACATGTAACAAATTTTTGGCATTGTCACTAATGTTAAGAATATAGATCAGCAAATAGGTCATTTATTCCAACATATTATTTTAGCAATTTCCAGCCTTCTTGTCTTTGGTCATTTCTCACTGACTTGTCAAATTAAATTTAAATTTATTTTTTTTAAATTCTCAAAAATAATAAAGACATCTACTCCCATCATAACCTCCCCTCTTTCACAGAACCTATACACATCTTCCTTATAGGAAAAACATGGGTACCATGTATGGGATTACCTTTTCCTTCACATATGGGAACAAGCAAACTTCTTGTTCTTCTCCTTCTTACATGTGTCTGAATCTCACTTTTCATTTTCCTCTTTGCTACTTTCCTTCTGCTGCACCACTGTGATGTTTCCCTGTTAGCCATTGAAACTTGACTCTCTTGCTGTGACCTGAGTCCTAATCCATTCTTTTCTCATTTATCTTGAGGTCACCATCTTTCTATTTTATGCCCTCTGTAACAGATGGCTCCTATTAATGTGCATTTCTTCTGGGTCAGAGCACAAGCAGCCTCCTCGGAAACTTCTGCTAATGACCTCAAACCTGTTATGAACAAAGTAGCTTCTCCTGAGAAGGAGCTGCCAGTTATGCTATATTCCTATATATGTGGCCAATGTAGAAGGCAAACACATGCCAATGATAAGCTGGTTTGAGGCCATAAACAGCAAGTTCAATTTGGATGCTAGACTTTGACCAGTGAGTGCCACTTGGTCCTGAAAGTGCCCCATCTTTCTTTTTTATCAAAGTGCTGTATTTGGCTTAAACTATTATCTTTACAAGCTATGATAATTATCCTTGATGGTCTAAATATTGCAAAAATAGTTTTGTTATTAATTAAAAACTGAGCTATTGATTAAATGGATGTTCTGAAATAAAATCCAAATATTATCACCACTACAGTCAAATCCAGATTATGGCCCCTATCTGTGATTGTGTGGAGACAAAGGAGTTTACAAGCCCATTCCACTGTGTGTATCAAATGTTGTTTAGAAAGTAATTTGGTCATTTTGAAACTCCCTCAAAGTATCAAATTCTGCTAACATCATTTAGTAAGTGATGTTTGGACCTAGTCAGTTTGGAGTCTCAGAGCTTTGGACTGCTATATATATCATAATGAAATACATAATTTTATCTTTAATAGGGAATGTATTTTTGGAGGCATATTGAAATTATTTTTAAAAGCTCGGCATGCTTCCTCATTATGTAATTTATCAGAGTTTATTTTCTAGCTTTTAAACTAGATGCCAAGAGTGAGTTTAAAACCAAACAAGCTAACAGATAAAAAAAGGGTTGTTTGGTTTGTTTTGCTTATTAACACTTCTTTCCCTGAACAGTATAAATTAATATGGAGTAATTTTTCTGAGCCTTAAGAGAAACATGAGTTTGTCTCAGATATCTCAAGATAACATAATTCCTAAAGAAGAATTATGGCAATCTGTGATTCAACTATAGATTTCTGCAGGAAAAATATTTCTGCAGTAATGAGGTTAGATGTGAGGTACTGCTAGATGTAGTAACAGATAGTGGAACAAAGAGAGAAAAAAGTCAAGGGATAATGAAAAAGAGAATTAACTCAGTCCTGCTATGCCTAGACAGTGAGATAATGTTGATTATTATTGGTCCTGAGCCATCAGTCTGAATTTTTTAAGTATGTTTCTCCTCTGTATCCCATCATCACGAGCATTATAACCTCAAGCTGACTCGGTTTACATGTTACATTTGATCCCAAGAATTGAATTTGTTTTGTTACCCTGTTGTGCATCAAAGTTCGACTTGATGATTCCCTACCACTCTCCAAATAGCTTCTTAGGAAGAAAAATACTTTTAGTTCTTCTCTACCAGCACAGCATCTGTGAAATTCTTTTCACCAGAACAGCTCCTTCTGTTTGGCAGCCCAATTAAATCAGAGTTGTCTCTTCTAGGTATATATCTTACACCAATTATCCATAGCAAAGGATTATTATTGCATGGGGTTGTACCTAGACCTTTGGCGAGCTAGTTACAAAATGGCTGACATCTATTGTCGTGGTTTA
>NW_010184929.1:0-2500 GCF_000695765.1 Mesitornis unicolor | reverse complement strand
TTTAAAGCAGGTTATATGTTTATCCTCTATACAGTTTCCATAGTCAGATGTCATGTCTGTCTCTCACACAGACCAGAAAGGATGTGAGGACATAGTCTATATTCCCCATTAGGAGAGTTTGTGAGGCTCAGATTTCAGGATGCCATTTGAGGGTTTGCATGCTCCAGAGAGAACGGGCTCTGTTCCATGACTTTAGACCCTCTTGGATAAATGGTGACTCATCTCTGAAACTTCTATTTCTTACTCTAATATCTGAAATTTCACCATGATCAGGTAAAAGGTGTGTGGGCTGAGTTACAGTAAAAACCTGTGAGAAAAAGAGAAGCAAGAGAGTACCAAAAAGCACCACTGGATCATAAAATATTCTTTTTATTTTCTTTTCTCTCTCTTCAGGAGAAAAATCAGGGAAGGGAGGATTTCTGATAAAGAAAAGCTGTAGTTCGAAATTTATTTGAAGATCATCCAAAACAGGTATTGTCTAAGAAAGTTTATTATTTTCTTCTCTTTCTAAGTAAAATAAATAAATCCACATTTCCCAGCATGATCTAGTTACTATCACCAACTTCTGATGCAAAATTGAAGCACAGAGAGATTATATTTCTAACCCAATGTCACAGAGAGGATTTCTTTCTTAGCAGATGCTCTTTCAGAAAAAGATTGTAAAGACCTTCACTGTGGCCAGGAGAATACAGCAGACAACCTTCTGATTTTCTTTTTCCTTGTTTGTCTCTCTTTCTTGATGTTAAAAATGGGATCAGTCTGGCATGTGGATCTTTAAAATGCTTCCAGTATATTTCCCCACCTGTAGGTATTATGGGGTCAGGAGGCTGAGGTTATATTTATCACTACTTCTGGAAACTTATTAACTTTAAATATTTTAGGAATGATCTCACTTGAATCTGAATATCATAGTGAAGTGAAACAGAATAAATATTGTAAGAACAAAGCTGTCACAGAAACACACTCGGAGTGTTTCAACCCCATTCAAAGGCCCTTCACTATAATTGTCTTTGACAGAAGGCTCCTGTACAGTAAGTACTTTAGTTGCCAATGACCTTAAACACAATTATCATTAGCCTTCTTATAATACTGCGTCTCCCTTGAACTCAAATTACTGTGATTCTCAGATGGTTTTGTAAAGAGAGTTCAGTGTTGTAGCTAGCATAATTCAAGCTGTTTTAATCAATGCTTTGTCCTTTGTAAATAAAGCTGTGTTCTGAAATACATACTGTAAAGATTACATGCATAATTTGTTATATTTATTGAAATATTTTTTACTATAGTATTTTGAATTACTGCTGCAAACAAGCAGTAAGGAAATAAGCAGGTAATAATTTATGCTGATACATATATTAGTGGCAAGCTTAAATTTGGGTTTTGTTTAAGCCAGACATTTGAATAATTAAACCATGTTTCAGACGCAGTAAAGCTACCTTGACTTGAGAGTGAAACTCCCCTAACTATCTCTAATCCTTTCTAATCACAAAAAAGTGCCTTTTTCTTGCCTTCACTGAAAGTACCAAAAGTTTTTGGCTTGCCAAAGGCTGACCAGCACACAGCAAAACAACAGAGATCCCATCAGCCATAGGATGGCTCTGTGGAAATTCATTTCCAGCAGTGGCTGGGTCAGCTTAATTACTATGAGGAACATCTCATGGTGTTAATCAGTGAATAAAAGTCCTCTAGAAGTAAGCCTCTTTAGACACATTTTATAATTTATTAATTGCAAGACAGAGACATTAAGTATAATAAGAGAAGCAAGGATTGCCACAAACTCAGTTTTCCAGCAAACATCTCATATAATTCCTTTCATAATCCAACTCCCTCTTAAATAGGATATATTTCTGTTCTTGTTATCCTAAATGGACTATTGTTTCCAGAATACCACTGGTTTTATTGCTAGAAACATTCTAACTTTCAACCTAACCATATTCATTTATTATTATTTATTTTCAGGTTATCATTGTCCATTTACATAAATATTTCATCTCCCTTCCTGGTATGCTGTAGGGTACATTTTTCAAGACCCAGGACCCACAAGTGGTAAAGATTATATTTAAAATCAGTAGGAATTTTATTACATTATTTCCTTAAAGATTTGTTGTTAATGAATTAATTGACACTTATTGGAAAACTTTTTTTACTCTTAAAAAAGATATAACATTGTCCTGGTTTGAGCTAAATAGAACTAATTTTCTGTTTAGTGATTTTACTTTTCTGCTAAGTCACTTCTAAGTGGCTGTACTTGCTGAAACTAACAGCACGTTTTTCCAGACAGTGTTCACTTCTACAAATGATAATGCTTGTATGTTATGTAAACATGACAAGGCCACTGTCTCACCATAGGTGCCGTATCTGCACCTGTGGCAAGGAGCGGACAGGACACATCATCCAAAACTGACCAACTAGATATTCCATCCCATATTCACACATTCTTTGCCTCAGTCTTTAATAAAAAGACTGGCTTGTCTCAGGGCAACTGGGCTCCTGAGTTGATAGA
>NW_010184928.1:0-1690 GCF_000695765.1 Mesitornis unicolor | reverse complement strand
GGGTTGGGGGGCGTTGGAAGAGGCGGCTTTGGAGGAGGCGTCCTGTGGGAAATGGGGGGTGGGTTAGGGGTGAGACCCCTCCTCAAATTTGGAAGTTTAGCGACCCAAAATGGGGGTGTCTTGACCCAAAATTGACCCAGTTGACCCAAGGACCTCCCAGTTGGTCATGGGGGCTCCCAATTCACCCAGGGGTGCTCTCAGTTGATCCAGGGGGGTTCCCAGTTGACCACTGGAGCACTGAATTGACCCAGGTTGCTCCCAGTTGTTGACCTGGGGAGGGGGGTGTTTCCAGTTGACCCCAGTTGACCACAGGAACACCCAGTTGACCCCAGTTACTCCAGGGGGTGTTCCCAGTTGCCCCAGGGTGCTCCCAGTTGACCAGGAGAGGTTCCCAGTTGACCCAAGGGCCTCCCAGTTGATCCAAGGGCCTCCCAGTTGACACCAGTTGACCCCAGGGGGTGTTCCCAGTTGACCACTGGGGTTCCCAGTTGACCATGGTGGGGCTCACCGGTTGACCCCAGTTGACCATAGGGACATCCAGTTGACACCAGTTGCCCTAGCAGAGTTCCCAGTTGACCCAGGGAAGCACCCAGTTGACCATGAGGGGGCTCCCAGTTGACCCCAGTTGACCATAGGGAAACCCAGTTTACACCAGTTGACCCAAGGGCCTCCCAGTTGACACCCAGTTGACAACAGGGGGATTCCCAGTTGACCCAGGAGTGCTCCCAGTTGACCCAGGGGGGGTTCCCAGTTGACCCAGAGGGGGTTGCCAGTTGACCTAGGGTGCTCCCAGTTGATCCCAGTTGCCCCAGTGAGGTTCCCAGTTGACCCAGGGGGGGTTCCCAGTTGACCCAGAGGGTGCTCCCAGTTGACTCCACTTGCCCCGATGAGGTTCCCAGTTGACCCAGGGGAGCACCCAGTTGCCCAGGGGTGCTCCCAGTTGACACCAGTTGAACACAGGGCTTCCCAGTTGACGCAGGGGGTGCTCTCAGTTCACCCAGGGGTGCTCCCAGTTTACCACAGGGATTCTCCCAGTTGACACCCAGTAGATCACAGAGTGCTCCCAGTTGACCCAAGGACCTCCCAGTTGTCCAGGGGTGCTCCAAGTTGACACCAGTTGACCACGGGGGTTCCCAGTTGTCACAAGGACCTCCCAGTTGACACCCAGTTGGCCATGGGGGGGCTCCCAGTTGCCCATGAGGGGTTCCCAGTTGACCTCAGTTGCCCCGGGGGCTGTTTCCAGTCACCCGGTGGGTTTGGGGTGCCCCTGACCTGGCTTGGGGGGCACTGGGGTGTACTGGGAGGATACTGGGGGATATTGGCGTCGAGGGGTTCCCAGTTGACCTCAGTTGCCCCGGGGGCTGTTTCCAGTCACCCGGTGGGTTTGGGGTGCCCCTGACCTGGCTTGGGGAGCACTGGGGTGTACTGGGAGAATACTGGGGGATATTGGTGTGGTACTGGGGTATACTGGGGGATACTGGGGACATCACAAGGGGGTTGAGAGCCCCATCTACCAGCACTAGGGGAGTCCTGGGATGTGTGGTGGGGGTAGCAATGGTGGCTTGGGGGGCCACTGGGGGATACTGAGAGGATACTGGTGTGGCACTGGGGATACTGGGAGGCACTGGGGATACTGGGAGACACTGGGTGCATCATAGAGGGACTGAGAGCTGCGGTTGTCAGGAGAGAA
>NW_010184927.1:3664-22251 GCF_000695765.1 Mesitornis unicolor | reverse complement strand
GTTGTCTCGGAGTCCTGTGGTCGTCTTGCAAAAGTTCATAAGCAAAACGACAGGACCTAGGGAAAAATACCATGAGTTTTTGGCATACAAACTTTTTCATAGATGTATTAAAGACATGATATACTGCATGCCTAGGAGCAAGCACTCTCCGTAGCTGACATTTGCCATTTAAGAAAAATACATTACTCCAAATTAGTAAAGCTTTTCCTTGGCTAATTAAACACCAATGAAGCAGCCAATTAAACAAAACACAGTGTTCACTGGGGGAAGGTTTTAAAGGAAGAAAATGTTAATAGACAAAAAGGAATTAAAAACTTCAGTGAACTGAGTAAACAGAGGATATTGGACTGCAGACAAAAAGGGGTAATGAGGAAAAATAAAGGAAACAATCCTGGCATGGCATTCTTCTGTGGACCAGTTCATTTTTAAATTATTATTTTTTAATAGAAAACAGAGCAGGTAACGACAGAGGGCTAAGAACAGAGTAAGACTGCACATATTCTAAACACTATGAGTAACATCAAGCTGCTGACATGGCAGCTGGATGGTCCCGCTCGCGGGCTCGGTACCTTGTTGCTCCAGGGAACCAAGTTACAGCAGGCGCTAAGGCAAGACTGAGAGATGCAGTCTAACAGACTAGACTGTTGAGTGAGACAAAAAGAAACACAGAGAATGAGTGGGGAAAAGGGAAAGAAAGAAGAATGAGAAAAACACACACAAAAGACAAATACATTTAATAAACACAACGCATGCATTTCAGAACATACGGGGAACCAGAATTCGCAAGTGACATCTCAATATGTCTTTGGCACTGGGCAAACAGAGCAACACTGAAGGACAGGAATAGCCCCCAAGTCGTGTCACCAAAAGTCGTATGGAAAAGATGAGAAAGGAGGGCACTGGTCACAGCACTGAGTCGTAAAACCCAGATAAACCAACTTAATCTCCAACAAACTCCATTAGGATCAATACTGCGGTAGAGCTTGGTCTGTGCTCCATTAATGCAACTTGTAAGAACCAATGTTAAAAGTAAAGGGGGTTCCAGGAACTTCATTTTATATCAACTATCACTTAGAGGCTTCAGCTTTCTGTGTTGTCTAATTTTGTTTGCTCAGTTCTGAGTTGGGCTAATGTGCCTGCTTCTCCCTAGTGGTTTTCCTTTGGAACAGCAAATGTTCTGCTTATCTCAGGCGTTTTCTAAGACTCGTGCTGAACTATGTGCTTTGTGGTACGAGTATTACCCTCTGCTGACAGACACCCGCCTCCACAGAACCCGAGGATGTTTGTGGATCAAGGTCTCCTCTCGCATCACCTCGCTGTGGTTTCGTATCGTATCCAGAGTGGAAAGACAAACAGAATATTTGGCTACATTTTTTTAAAAAGCAGATTAAAAAGAAAGCAGGGAACGATGGTTTCCTTTGTGAAATTCCCCATGCAGCAAAACACTGCTTTTTCTGCAAGTTGGCAATCATGCCAACTTAGAAGTAAATTTCCATTCATCCATCCACCATTACCCTGCTGCTCTCAAATTTCAACTATTAAGTACTACATGTACAGAATTTAAATGTTGGCCTTTTTTTTTGCTGTGAATAGAGAACAAATCTACAAAGCTTTCATCTAGTGGTGAGGAGTTCACATTTTGAATCACAGGGTCTTGGTGACCCCAGTTCCATGCTGTTACTGAAGAGCTCTTCTGACAGCTGAAATATGACTTGCTCAAGGCATAAGACTTATTAGAATTACTTGGCACATCACCAGTGGGATTATAACTCAAGTTCAGAGATCTATTGTAGTAAGCATTCATTATTAAAAAAAAAAAATTTTGGCTGTTACAAAAAAAAAGCCAATAAAACAAAGATACGAAGGACCACAGAAAACACTGAGCTGTACAATACGAAGGGAGAATCATGCTACATTTTACAAGGAATTAACATCTTTCTGAGTTGCAAAGAAAAGCATCAGGGTTAAGGCTCTGAGATAATCAGTAACATCCAAGACTTGTCAGTTTGGCAACTATCTGTTCTCCACAGGTCTGATTCATCCTTTCAGCTAAAAATATTTAAAGGAAACGATCCCAATTTGAAATAGAAGTGCTATCCTATCCTCAAAGCACAATTAGTTGCATTAATTAATTTTTTTTAAATGCACAGAAATTGTTAGTAACACATTAGGTTAACGACCCAAAAAGCCCTTAACCAAGATAAGGATGACAGCTCAGCCTCTAAGAGGGCTCACCCATGTTTATATGCTCTCATTCAAACTGTTTTTAAAAAGTCTATTTATATTTTTAAATGTTACATCAGCTTTACATGTGCAGATGGTTACATGCTGCACAGCACTGGCTAAGACAAGCTGGTAACATACATGTACGGATATATATGAAGTGCATTAATAGCAACAACGTGTTAATACTTTCCTTGGTGGAAATCATAACTCCACTGATTTCAGGAAGGTTTTGCGAATGATCATTATAACGTATTTCACAGTGTGAATGTACTTTACATTCTCTGCTTGCTGCCAGTACATACCACACACAGCTCAACAAGATGTTCTAACATTCCCTGCCAATAGACAGATACAATGCAGTCACCACCTAGATGAGCGACTGTACATATTCCACAACACCCCTTCTTAAGTGAGTGAAAATCAAGGATGGAACTGGAAACACTGTGCCCTTTACAGTGAGTCCTCATGATTTGCACACTTTGTATAAAGACAGAGGTATCAGGTCCATGCTACGAAGGCACATACGCTTTAGTAACTATTCAAATAAATTAAACTGCATTATAACCAAGGATATCCTCCCACTCTCTGAGCAACAATTTGTGGCAAAGCATTCTAGAATTGTCTATCTTGACAGTCCCAGGAGCTCCAGCATTTCAGGACTGGACAGCCAGGCTGCAGTGCATCTTGCTGTCAATCTCAGCAGTAATGTCCTTTCTCACAGCACCAAAGTCAGCTTCTCTTTCAGAGCCCACAGGCACAACTGGGTAAGGTAACGCCAGCCAAGCAAAATTTCTTATCTTCTTTAAAACACTAATGCAACTTACCAGTTCTGTAACTGAAGCATATATAAATTGGTGTGCATATATAACAATATGTCTTGACAACTTCCTTAGGGTTTTTGCTCAATTGTCCCTTCTCTTTCTCTCTTTATTTGTTTAATTCATATCTAGATTCTAAGCTAAGCATGCGTGGAATTGCAATGTGGGCATATAAACATCAAATCCATGAGGCAAACTGAAAGAAAGCCGGTAAACTCAATTTAGTGGGCAATCTTTCATTCTTCTGCATGCCTTTGTGCAAACAGTTGCAGTGCATTAGGACAAAGCCTCTACCCAATGAAACCAATGAAACTGTATTAGCAATTCAAAAGTGTGCACGTTGCTGTTTCAATGGCTGCACAACACTGATGGCTGGTGAAGAGCTCCTCCTGCTACTTGAATGTAAACACTTCACCGATTCAGAGCAGGTGCCCTTGCTGGGGTCTTCCCTCTAGAACATTACCAAACTCCTTTTGCCCTTCACATCCTGAACATGCCAGTGGAAACTTTATATAAATGTATAGGTAGAACTGAGGTATTTAAGACATGACCTATTATCACCATAATTCAAAGCATTTTTATGATCTTCTAAAAATCCTACCTTATTCGAACAATGTTACGTCAGGCAATTAAACTGCCCCAGAAATGTATTTTTTCCAGCACTTTGCCCCCCACCATTACCTTTCGTTCAATTTCTTCATAGTCATCCTGGTAACTTCCACATATTGTGCTGGAGGAGGAGGAGAAGGTGGGGCCCTGAGAGTAATACTGTGAGCTCCTGTAGCCATCCCGCCGCAGCTTATCACACTCTGCCGAAAAACAGAGAAAGAGGAGGTTAATTCATGACAAGAGCCATTGCTGTTCACACTTCCAAAAGTACACAGTATTTTCCTGAAGATGCTTACCATGCATTAACATTGTCTGTCCCAAGTAACAGAACCCCAAGGTGATCTACATTTTCTCTTTCCTCACGTATATAATATACATATACCCACACAGAGCATATATACACATGGCTTTCATTTAACCCAGGAGATGGCAAGAGCTTTGGGAAGAAGGGGGAAATGGATTTATTTATTTGTTTAAGAGAGGCCTGGCTCAGCGACTTGACAGATGGCAGCATCTTGCAGGATGGGAGACGGAAGCATGAGTAACACAGGGGGTCTCATTTGGCAGGCCGGCAGACATCCATTATGTGCCTTACACTTGAAACTACGATGCTGCTCACTACTCAAGCACCATCTGCTAAATAACTTTGGCACTGACCACTTGTTCTGTCTTCCTGCCCGCGGAAGAGTCCATTTATTATGATTTCAGAGAGAGGAATGCAAATCACAGGGATCTAAAAATCTCATGTCACTGCAGATCGTGTGTAGTTTGAAGAGCTTTCAAAGTTCAGAAAGGATTCAGAGTAAACATGCATCCCCACTCAAAAAAGACAAAATCCCAGTCAGCATCTCATCTCCCCCACCTAAGTTTTGCACAATCATCTTCCTGCCTCCTCATCGACATTCGGTGTGATTGTGCTAAAGAATAACAGACGCCAGAGCATAAGGAAAAATTAAATGTTCAAGATGTGGCAACCAAACTCATCAGCCCAGTCAAACTGTTGGCTTTACATTTCCAGAGACAAGTATCTGAATTTGTTGAAAGATGAGGAAAGCAAAAATAAAATTAGATATTTGGTACATTTCTGTCTAAGGAACTGAAATTTCTGCGCAATATACAGGCATTATCATGACACAAAATGTTTTTAACATCACCTGGTAGAGAAAGACTTTCTGTGATTGTATCATCTGGCTCCCTATCCTGATCTCTTTAATACGCCGTAAAAGGGAATACGTGCTATATTTATATCGAGGGCAAGATTTTATAGAGGTTTGTTTTCAGGCAAACAGTTGGACTAAGTGGAGTTATGACTGGCAATTCCAGCACACATTTCCTCTGTTATACCTGGATGCTTCTGGGACTGAGGTCTGGAGGACTCCATGCTGATGGGTTCACTGGCCTCGAGCAACCACAGCTCTATGAGGATTTAATCAGCGTGGAATCCCCTGTATCTTCTCATGCACACCGAGAAGACAAGCTTACAGCCTCACAACTATCCATTTCCATCAGAGCCAGGCATTCATCACGGCCTATCACATGTTTCCACATGGGGTCAAAAATGGCAGTATGGCATGACCCTGTCACTCGTCTCTCAATTCAATGATGGTGGTGGGTTTTGAGATGCAGAGCAATTGCTACACCTCAGGAACAAAGGGTCAGCAACCCTGCTTACCTGTTTCGCAGGTGTGAGCCTGCCGACGCTGCACACATCTGGCAAAGAGCTGCTGTACTTCGGGGGGAGGGGGGGGGTGAAAAATGACTGCCAGCAACCACAGTAAAACAAATTCCTCCATCGCCCTTCCAAATCTGGAACGGGATCCAGCCAGAGCCAGCACATAACACTCATAAATGTGAACACCCTGATGGGCTGTTTGTTGGTTTGAGCTACAAATCAACAGGGATAAGCAGGCTGTGGCAGAACAAGACAGCCCAAAGACTTGTGTCAAACGATGACATGGGTTAACTCGCTAAGTTGTCAACTTGGGCACCACAAGTTTTACCTTCAGATAAGCTGCTTATTACCACAAACTAACATGAATACAACCTAGTAAGTATGTAAGAATGTCTATTTTTCCTCCCTTTCTTGGGATAAGGCCCAGAGTCCTGGCTGGCCACTCCTGTGACTCTCTAGCATCACTGCACCCCCCCAAGGTCGATGGGCACTTCTGCAGCATGATACATGCACACTGAAGCAATTAATTGCTTGACTCATTTATTTTCTTAACCAAGGAGATGAAGATGATAAGTAGTCACTTTATGAAGCCCAGAAGAATTCCACAAACATAAGTCACAGAATCATTAAGGTTGGAAAAGACCTTTAAGATGATCAGGTCCAACTGTTATCTAACTCTACCATGCCTACTTCTAAACCATGTCCCTGAGCACCATACCTAGACAGCTTTTAAATGCATCAAAACATGGTCATTCCACCACTTCCCTGGGCAGCCTGTTCCACTCTTTGGTAACACTTTCTGTGTAAAAGCTTTTCCTGATGTCTAACCTAAACCTCCCTTGGTGTAACTTGATGTAATTTTCTCTTGTTCTGTTGGTTGTAACCTGTGAGAAGAGACCCACATCTACCTCTCTACAACCTCCTTTCAGGCAGTTATAGAGAGACATAAGGTCTCCACTCAGCCTCTCTTTCTTCAGACTAAACAACCCCAAGTCCCTCAACCACTCCTCATAAGACTTAGTCTCAAGACCCTTCACCAGCTTTGTGGCCCTTCTTTGGATCCTCTCCAGCACTTCAACATCTTTCTTGTACTGCGACACCCAAAACTGAACACAGTACTCGAGGTGCGGCCTCACCAGTGCCGAGTGGGACAGCAGGACAATCGCTTCTCTAGCCCTGCTGGCTAGACTATTCCTGATGCAAGCCAGGATGCCACTGACCTTCTTGGCCACCTGTGCACACTGCTGCTCATGTTCAGCTGCCTGCTGATCAACACCCTCAGGCCCCTTTCTGCTGGGCAGATTTCCAGCCATTCTTCCCCAAGCCTGTAGCATTGCATGAGGTTGTTGTGATACAAGTGAAGGACTCAGCACTTGGCCTTGTTGAAGCTCATACAATTGGCCTCAGCCCATCGATCCACCCTGTCTGGGTCCCTCTGAAGAGCCTTCCTACCCTCAAGCAGACCAACACTCCCACCTAACTTGGTGTCATCTGCAATCTTACTGAGAGCGCACCCAATCCCCTCATCCAGATCATTGATCAAGATATTAAACAGTAGTGGCCTCAACACTGAGCCCTGGGAAACACCACTTGTGACTGGCCACCAACTAGATTTAACTCCATTCACCACCGCTCTCTGGGCCCAGCCATCCAGCCAGTGTTTGATCCAGCAGAGTGTATGCCCATTCAAGCCTTGGGCAACCAGTCTGTTCATGAGAATGCTGCGGGGAACAGTATCGACGGCTTTACTGAAGTGCAGGTAAAGAACATCCACAGCCTTTCCCTCATCCACCAATGGGGTCACTTTGTCACAGGAGATCAGGTTCATTAAGCAGGACCTGCCCTTCATGAACCCATGCTGACTGGGCCTGACCATCTGGCTGTCCCATAAATGGTGTGTAACGGCACTCAGCACCAAGGTCGTACTGACAGGTCTGTAGTTCCCCAGGTCCTCCTTACGGTCCTTCTTGTAGATGGGCATCACATTTGCTAATCTCCAGTCCACAGGGACCTCCCTGGTTAGCCAGGAGTCACCACAGAAGGTCTCAAGTCCACTGCAAGTTCGAGTGGACTGACAATAAATTACTGTCCATTCGTAAAGCTCATATGCTCCATTTGCCCACAACACAAGGTCCATGTAACACCAGAAGCTATTGCAGCAATGTTGCTGAAGCAGCGAAGAGAACTGCTAGAAACCGCCAGGAGAACCACACCAACAAAAAGGTGATTTGTCCCCAAAACCAGCTTTTCTATTTATGTACTGTCATCATATAATTTGCAGCACAGCAGGAAAACACACACTGTGGACAGCATGTGAGGCCAACAAACCTCAGCAGAGGTTTTATGCAGCCATCTTTTACTTCACAGTGCAACAGTTCGCAAGTGCAACGCGAGGTCAAGCACTGCATCTCACTGAAGATACCATTGCTGCCAGATCAAGGTTGGCAGGTGCAATACCTTGTCCTATTCCCACAACCTCAGAGAGGAGCACCATGCACTAAGTGAAAAAGTTCTTACAGTTACGCGTGTTCTTTCACAGATGTCTGTACTGCAGCTGACTAGGTAACGGAAGGATACAGCCAGTTCCAGCTATTAAAAATCCTCAGGATTAAGAGTGTGACAGTACGTTAGTGCTAGCTGAGCCAGAGACACACATACTCTTGGCTGGACCCAGCGGCAGGGCTGCCATTGCCCACATTATCCAATACACACAACCGCGCATGGCCTTTCCATAGTTCTGCCAAAGAACAGCCAGGGCAAACCAGGGGAGACTGCATCAGGCAGGACACAAACAGGACACGCAGCTCCTGAGGACACGCTTCAATCTGCAGCAGGCGCTGCAGCCAAGCTCAAAATCATAATCTTGCGTGTGTCTGATCTGAAACGTGCAATATTATTGTGCCCCAAATGAACCGGTTTTATCTACACAAACACTGACCATCCACCCAGCAGGACCAGGAAAGAGCCAGGGCAATCACGATCAGGGGCTGCACTGTGTAGTGCCACGGCACGAAGGCTGGGACCACCTCTCCCTCGTCTCTCAACTGCTTCTGAGGCTGGGGGCACTGGGGTGCTGCCCGTCACCTTCTGCTGCCCTCAAGTGTTTTCCTGGCTAGGGAAAACCATAGATTCATTCTTGTGCTTCTCCTTCTATATTACATTTCAAAACCTCCTCTGTATTATAAATGTCGCTTAAAATTACTGTAGTCAGATTATATTGTACTTATGTAATACAAGTTAAACCCTTTGTAGAGAAGGAAGTTTTGCCTCAAGTTGAGTTTTGCTGTTTACAGGGTGGTTTTAGTTAAGCATGAAGAAAGTGCATGGGAAATGTGGTCAAAAACCTTTTAAAGGCCCCCTCATCATTTCAAGTTATTAGAACAGGGTAGGTATGATGTTCAGGAGACGTCCAACAGAAGAAGATGGATTAAAGCTGTCAGCATCTGATACCCCTATGTCCCAGTTGCTGCCATACACCCAACCACTCCTACATCTGCTTGAGGCTGCACTACCACAGGCTTTGCTAAATCCTGGCACATCACCACCCTTTCTTTTCTCTTCCTTCCCAGTAAATAAGCTGGGGAACATGGGGGTACCAGCAGCACCACACTGAGAGCGAGAGCTCAACCAAGTTGAGTGTGATTCTGCACCAGAGTTTTGAGGCACAGGCACTGAATCCAGTGCTGTTGAGAATTACTTGACCTCTCCATATAAAACATTATGCGCTCTGCGACAGGCAGTCACAGAGCGTATGAAAACACCTCCAAGGCCTCTCAGCCCAGATCTCCTCTCTGTTTTATGAGAGGAACTCGCATGTAATTGCATCTGACCCTGAGCTGGTAACATGCAGGAGCAAGTCTTGCATGCAGAGGTGATTTACTGCTTTTCTAACAACTTGAAACCCTATTCTCACATGATAATTTGAGTCACAAATCACCAGGGTGAACAGAAGGCACAGCCCTGATACCTCAGTAATTCGTCTGACATGGTATTACCGTGCAAAACCAGGATTAACATCTACCTTGTCTGCTTAGTCAGGCTTACACACCGCACTGCTCTGCAGCAGAAGGAAGGTTGGTTTTGCTGGGAGGAGACTTACAAGCGATGGCTCTTTTCCTCTACTTTAACTGATTTTGGTAAAATTCTGTACCTGCCAAGCTTCCTACCACTAAAACTAGTCACAGTATCTTGAAGTTTATATGAAGGCAAATGCATTGCTCTGCCAGCAGCAAAACTGGCCAGATAGAGATGTGCTGATTTTGAGGGCTGGACCCCATCTGAGCTCGGGATATGTCCCCACAGTGCAGCCCCAGCAGCAGTGCAAAGCCAGAGTTTTCTGCCACCACCCTGGACCAGCCCTTTACGCCTAAGGTCTGAACGTGCACCCATCACTCTCTAAATTAGCCCTAATGAGATTACTTGTGTAAGTAAACACTGCTCACGTGACTGTTGTGGAATCAGGTCTTAAGCTCTGTAGCTGTCTACATCCACACATACACACTTGGACACACTCTCGCAGGCAGGTATTCAACAGTTTAATATTTAAAAATCCACTTTTCTGTGTTTTTAAGTATTTATTGCTAACTAGTAAAGATACTGGTTAAAGAACTGAACTACCACGATATTCACGAGTATAAACTGTGAAACTCAGCATCAACGTTATTCAGCCATCTAAATGCTCTGCCTTGCCTGGCGTAACTGGATGGGTCAAGCACTGAAAGACAGAAAGATAATGTCCCAGAAACATCTGAATTTGCCTCGTATCCAAGAACAGCACCTGGAACTCCAGAAAATCGCTAAAACCCAAAAAGAAAATGCCAGCTGGGCCAGGGGCAACCTCCCAGAGCAGCAGAGGCGCTGCCCAAATCCGCCCGAACAGAAACTCCCCGGTGCAGAGGGAGGAATGGGACAGCCCAGCACAGCTCCACTTGCCTTTGCACCATCCTCTGTTGGCTCCTTGTCAGCGAGGTGGGACAGGCGACGAGCTGACAGCTGCATCTGCGGCTTGGAAAATTATGTCAGCTGAAGTCAGGGTGACTTCTCAGCAGAGCCTTTCATGTTGTACCTTGTACTTTGTAGAGTGGGATTTTGTCTTTCTTTTTTCCTTTTTTTGTGCTAGAGAGAAGCTACAACTGCAAGAGTCAGCTGAACTGTCAACTACAGAAATAAATCTGCTAACTTGTATATTGAAACACATTTATCCATTCACTGCACATATCACTAGAAAACTGCTCTACCTCCAAGGCCAGAAATAATCTTTTTTTTTTTTTTTAATCTTCAAACACTGTAGTCAAGCTCTGTTTACAGAAGCATATACTCACAAACCACGGTCCTCTCCAAGTCACAACTATGAACACCCTCTTACAAGTAGCTTTTCAAAACGTTACCTAAAGCCAGACAGACCGTAGTACAATATACACTTGTCTTGTAAAAGCAAACTTTTAGAAATGACCCATTACTTTACAGGTCACGCTGCACTTTAACAATCATAATATGTACTGTATCACTGCTTTTTGTTTTAGAAGAACCTTCTGTTTCAGTGCTGAAATATAACTGCGTATCATTTACTCATGCATACTCCGAATTTGTTTCTCCAGTTGAGCTGAGATGACTGAGACCTCGTGGGTTGGTGACAGACAGGTGTGGGTGTCAGAGAGCTGGATTCCCCATCTGACATTGCTGCATCTGAACAAACCACTTTGGGCTAGAACCAGTCAGGAACTTACATCTACAGACAGACATGACATGATCTAAATTTCACCTATGTGCCTTCTGAATGCACAGTGGAAGCGGGTATCTACGCCCTGTCTGCAGCACGCAGGGATAGAGCGAGGCACCTCAGGGTAAAGCCAACTAAGAAAGAACCTGAGGTGCCTCAACTCTCGTCCTCACCAAATGAGTAATGACCAATGCCGGGTCCAACACTGTGGACATCCTTCTCATGAGGGGCAGATCTCAACATTTCTGCTTCTGAAGATGATGTGCTTTTTAGCCAACAGTTGCTTAAAATAAAATTATGCAAGTTAAGAAAAGTATTTTTCATGTAAATACAAATTTAGATTCTTTAAGGATGAGGTGAGCAAAGGCTAAATCTCCAACTTCCTAAAAGTATGCTCTGAACATTAGGCAAAAAGGTTGCCACCTGGAATGTAACAGCCACAGGTAGGTTTTGTGTGGGACTGGTGCTAAGACACGCTCTGGGCACACCTACCAAACTGGGACCTCTTCAAGGGCGCAGCTGCCTTTCTGTCTGCTTGCAGCGCTATAGTAAGACTTGGGTAAGACCCAAGTAACTCTGGACTACGCAGTTGACTGGGGAATTTCAGGGAGGCAACTTTTCAAGATAAAGAGCTTGTTGAGAATGATCATGCCTAGGACCGTAATTAAAACAGACACCCTAGTTCAAAGGTCTCTTTTGTTAGTAAAGCTAAGTAAAATCACTGCCTTTCACTTTGTGCCTCTTTACGAGTCCCTCATTTGTAAACCAGAAATAAGAACGTGCAGCTCTCTCTGTGTGGATGAATCAGGCTGTGTAAAAGCAGAGCTGTACAAAGGCAATCTTGTTTTTGACAAATATCTCATGCTAAATATGACTTAAAAAGCAGCTCAGTTTCATTCCAATGCAGGATCTATTTTTGTCCCTGGATCTAAATATGAGGCAGACAGCTTGCCTCTACCACTTCATATTCCTCCTAAAAATTTATTCAGCTTGGGTCAAATCCCATAAATCCCCATATCATCTGCAGAACTTGACTATCACAGGGAGTGCTTCTATATCAAAGCTTTAAAGGATGTTGTAAAGCCACAGCAACGATGCACTTGTGTAACAACTGAACTGTAACCAACACTGACTGCAAAGCAAGTTCATGAACTTCAGCTGTGATGTATCCAGTACGCTGTTTTGTTCAGGCTCATATTTTAATGGGTCAGGAATTGCAACAGATGTAGTACGATGGCAGCCCAGCTGAGAAAACTTCTGCTCAAGCTAGATGCTTTGGCTAATACCAGCCTTTGCCAGTCCAGCTCCCTTCCCTCCCTTCTCCCAAGTAAGAAGTGATAGGACTAGAGGAAATGGCTTCAAGTTGCGCCAGGGGAGGTTTAGGTTGGATATTAGGAAGAACTTCTTCACTGAAAGGGTTATCAGGCACTGGAACAGGTTGCCCAGGGAAGTGGTGGAGTCACCATTCCTGGAGGTGTTTAAAAGACGGGCAGACGAGGTGCTTACAGGCGCTGTTTAGTAGAGGACAGGTTATGGTTGGACTTGATCTTAAAGGTCTTTTCCAACCAAATGATTCCATGAAAAGCACAAGAGCTTGGAGATGGTCCACGCTGGTCCCTAACACACTTCTTCCACAAGCAGGTGCCACATGAAGTGGGAAGATTTTAACCCATCAGCAAAACCTAATTGTTTACTGTAACACAACGATGGGGCACGAAAGTGTAACACTACAGTAAAGCAAGTACACAGTTAAAATTTATTTTCAGTGGTCCAAACCAGATGCAAGTATTTAAGAAGGATCCAAACTAAAAAGAACTCTGCAATGTGAAAATAAATTTAGTGGGGTTAAGTCAATGCAAATGCATTGATCATTCCTTTCTTTTCTTGAAGCTTTTAAAAAACAAATACATTTAATCTCACCCTCAATTCCCCAGGTAATCTGCATGATTTCGCCATACAGAAAAGCTTTCTAATGGCACCAAAATGCAACAGCCATTACAAATGATATTTGTTAACAGGCTGTCACTGGGTAGCGCTCAAAATAATTATCACCGTTTGTCTTGAGTTAATTTGAATTTCTGCAAGTGTGTTATATGACTACATTTAGTGGTGACAAGATGTCTGGAGTTTAACAGTTTATTTGCTTCCTTTTGCATGCTTGATACTGGCATTAAAGCCATTCTCCCTGCTTTTTCTCTAGCATTTAAACAGATATTTGTTGTTTCTTAGACAACTGAACACAGCCAATATAAAAATAGGAAGGTTGTTTTAATTATTTTTGGGCTTTTTTCCTACAACACTTAACATTAAATTCAAAGCCATCTAAAATGTTGCAAACAAGCATGTATAACACTCCAACCTAAGAGAGGAACGAGGAAGAAAAGCGAAAAGGGAAACAACCAAAAACCTGATATTCCTTGTGATGGAAGTTCCTTTACCTTGCACTGAAACAACTACACCACAGACAGCAACACTTCAAGTTTCTTCCCTCCCTAAAGGCACAGATCTGAAATGGGGTGAGGTTCAATAATCTTTCAGCTGAGTCTTCCTACTGATTCTGACTTGTATTATAAAACATTAAGAAAAAACATTAATCTGGTTAAAGAAAAAACCCAGTATCATTAGTAGTACTTTGAAACAAATGTTCATCTTCTTTGAACCCTTTCACTGGAATTGCAATCAATCTACATAAAACCACCCTGTATGTTTTTACACTCAGCACTGCACTACATAATTAAGCCTAAAAATAGAGAACATAAATGCTTTTGAGTAGCTCAATTTTTCAGCACAAGAGCAGCTTTCAAACATGTGCAGTGAGGACTCCTGGTCAAATTCTGTTTAGTTTCATCTGAATCTTTGCTTTTTAGAATTCCTTATTAGAAAGGGCACTTGGATTATGGAACTTGGCCAAAACCACCAACATATATGTACTGTGAATTAATTCAGGAACAGTAAAAAGGGCAGGACACATGAGCAGAACCTCTGGTGCTAACTTGACTATTGAAACTGAAATAATGAGAAATAAGATGATTTCTATTCTTTGACTGCACAGCTCCAAGGTCTTTCCGGAACATATGGTCTACTCCAGCCTTTAATGGTCTTTTACTTCATTAAGGTTTCCAGTTGGTTGGAAGCTCACATCGTGACATCTCTCTGAACCTGAACCAGGCCTATTGCTAATATGGAGTGGTTCCCCTCTATTTTGCAGCTTTTTAATGAAACAAAAGATTATTTTAAGTCCATAATCTTCTCAGCAGGATTATCGACTAGTAAGGCTGACCCTAATATTGCTCATCTGAACAGTGATCTGGCAGATGCACTGAGAAAACAAAGGCTAAACACATACCTGTCTGGAGGGTCTTGCAGCAAGACATAATAGAGGCTTTATGAGTAACTACCTAAATCCGGCTTTATTTGACAATGCTAACCAGATGTCTTCTGGAAAACAAATCAAGTGTTTCAATCACTGCCGCTTAAATACATTCCTTGAATTTGGCCAACAAAGCTAAACAGAAGCCACAGTCAGCCAAATCCAGCTCTTCTGAAGATGAGATAATAAGTGAATCATCGCAGACACTGTAACAATGAGCCCTATATTATGTACATAGCTTAAATCAACAGTTATCCTGGGGCTAGGGGGAGGCACAAAGTACAGGCAGTTGCACAGGAAGCCTCCGCAGCAATAGGTCTGAAAAAGGAGGATCCAAGTCAGCATACGACTGTTCACAGTATTTACAGGTACACCCTCCTCAGTACCTATCTGTCACCTTGTCACCCGCTGGAAGGGACACAGCATGTGACAAGACGCTGCTGTCAGGAGGTGGCCAGCTCCTGAAGGGCCTTGCAGACCCTTCTCCATGCAGTTCAAGTCGCACATGAAGGGCAGGGGAACAGGCATTTTGGATGGCACATGTGTGACACCCTACCCGATCCACTGGGAAGGTCCTGGCTCCTTCTTCAGAGAAAGGGAGAATGTTTTTTATCCAGTGCAAACAAAACATTTACAATAATGGGATACGCCACCCTAACCAAAGAACTGCATCATTTTGTAAAAATTTAAATCATATTTCAATGGTACCATGGTTATGAAGCGCAGCTGAATTTGTTCTTCTGCTCGAGCAACCAAATCAAGCCAACTGAGCGCTTTCATTTAAAATGCAGTGATGCAGCCTGGGTTAGACATGTTCAAGCCACTGATTTCAGTCAATGACAACTTTAGACTTTAATGTAAGTTATATAAAGCCACTTCAGTTCTTGAGAACAGATACAACGTGCATCACAAACTTTCCAGCTTCCACATGCTTCATTTTCTAATCCAGATTACTGGAAAATACTGGGTTTTTAAAACTTCGAGTGGCACCTGAGCACCTGCGTGCCTGAAGGATAAGTGGCTTTACCGCAGTTATCAACAAATTTGAACGCAAGATCTTACCATTTATACTTGAAAGCAGCTTCATAAAGGAAATGCACAGTATTCCCCCTTGACTTCAAAAGGATAAAAGTCTATAGTTCATAGGTACAAAAATCTAAAAAGTCTCTCCAAACAACATCTACTATCACACGCTGCATCCACTTCCACAGTGCGATAAGCAGTGGACGTTTCAGTATCAAATATACCAAGTAAAATTATCAACTGCACAAAAAAATAAGGAAAAATCTCCTCATCCAAACACAACACTGCTTCCTGTAAAGGTATGCAGAACTTGCAGAGATCACCAGGCAAGAGTACTTGATTCATCTTAAGATACATTAGATATTATATATTTTAATATCTCTAACCCTAACTTTTCATTCTTAAACCAACTTAAGAATAAGCAACAATAGCTTTTCTGCTATGGTGCTTAAAAGTTTATTCTAGACAGAGAGCTTCCTATCGATTTCACTAGGTGTTTTAGCTAGACCCATGCTGATAAAAATCTGCTGAGCTGTTAAAATCGTGCCAGAAGAAATAGATTTGACCTTGCAGTATCTTAAAAGCTAGGCAGGATTTTACCTAGTTAGTATTAGATGGATGAAGACATCTTGACAGAAAGGAATACCTTGCCTGAATTACTTTGAAAGATTTTATATACTCAGTTGTGGAGTGCTGGTTCTCCCAGCGCGGCCATGATCTTGTCGATGTGACCAACCCAGAGTACGAATAAGGGTAACCTGCAACTTTAAGGAAGATAAGAGCCGGACTCGCTAACTGCAAGTAGGCGTACCGTCCATACGTCAGAACGCATGGACAGCAACCAATCAGCTATATATGTGTTCGCTGCGTGCTTTGCTCGTGACTTGCTCGTGACTAAAACTGTGACTATAAAAGCCTTGTAACTCTGCTTAATAATGGAGAACGACTATACTCACATTGAGATTTCATCGTTACTCCGGGAGGTCCTACTCCCACTCCAACACTCAGTATCTTTATAGGTCGTTTAAATGACCATTGGGCTCTACATGTAAATTGTTAGTTATTATAAGTTTTATACTCACTTTTCCTATTCACCAGGGTAGCAATGAATGCAGTAACAAAGTAATAGTCTGCAATCAATTTGCTACGTACCAGGAGCACCAGATCTCAATTTGAACAAGAACAGGACTGGAAAACTTTCCAACAGGTGTGATTTAATGGTCTGAACTACAGCTGCTAGTGCAGCCCTCAGGTCCACATCATCAGGTTAGATGGGACCACCAGAGGATGTCTGTTCCTTCACTACCTCCTCTAAAGGTAGGATCAAATATACACAAATGCTTTCCGGGTGGTGTTTCTCTGACCTATTCTTAAAAACCTCCAATGATTTCATAGCTCCAAAAATTTATTTCAGTATTTCAGTATCCTTACTGCACAGAGGTTTCCTCTGTTATCAAACCTAAGTATTCCTCCCCCGCTGTGCGTGTCCACTACCTGATGTCCAGCTTCCCACAAGAAATTAATTCTGCTTTTGTTCTACTCCTTTCCAGTTTGCCCAAACGCTCTCTAGAGAACACCGGGATTCACCATCGTGGAGTCTGATGCACCTTGTCATCCAGCAGCGTTCATTCCCCACCACCACAGGTCACATACACCTCTTCCACTGCCCCATGCTTCACCCCAACCAGTGCATTTGAGACAGCAAAAGGATGCCAAAATGCAGGCTTCATCATGAGGTCAAGAAAATGCAGAATTGAAGTTTCCATAAAAGCCCATTGGTGCTTCTCATCAGGCCACTTTTCCTCAAGGTCTTCTATGCCACAATCACATAGCACTTGACAATTCACTTCCTACCCATTAAGAAGTTTCGGAAAAATCGGTCTTTTCAAAAGCAGCAGGTGGAAAAGCAGCTCAGCAACCGCCACAATCCCATCACGATTTCTACAGCACTTTCACACTGAATGAAACTCCGCTCTGGCTACACAACTTTTAATCCAATCCTACAAATGTGATCAGACGCACCAGCGTCCTCCCGATTTCAAAGTTCTGGTTCAAGCAACACCAGAGTCAAACTGATAAAACTTCAGTCAGTGCCTCTCTTGCTGCTCAGTGCCCCTAGAGGCAAGAACAACATTACTGAAAATGGTGTTAAATTCACATTGTAGCTACTTGGGACAGCAAGGAGTTATTTTAAAACTGCTCTTAGGGAATAAACAAGGCCTAGAGAAAAAGCTTAAGGATGGATGAACGGATGGATGAACGGACAGACAGATAGCAGAGTTACTGACTATGTCAGCAGCTTGAGGTCTGGTGGAGGCATCACAATTTCTCCTCTCTCTCAATTACTACCCCAGAAGCATGAAACTGAAATTTCCTTCATTACCAGGGAGTCCTACATCATGTGCACAAGACAAATGGCTAAGTGGTAAGTTGTAGCAGTACCGAATAGCTTCTGTTTCGTAAACAGCAGCAGCTCTAAAGAAAAATCCTAGCAGACTGAAATAACTTCAGATGTACAAGCTGGGAGAAGTAGCGTGTATTACTTAGTGTCACACAAAAAATATTAGAGATAAATTTATTGAAATAGAAGACGAAACTGCAGTAGATACATTTCTGACAAAACACAAGAAAATCAGAGCAGCACGTCAGCCTATGCAGTTTTCTTTGGTAACAGTCCCAGAGAACAGAAAAATAGAAGGATGAGCAATTAGAAGTTTACAAAAAGCTAATCACAAGCAATATTATTTTTAATCTGAAGCAGGCAAATATTTCTTTTGTAAAGAACCAATAAGTGTGCCTGCAAGGGAACAGTAAACATTTCAAGGCTAAAGGGCTGCACAAGTGCATTAAACCAATACTAAGTATAGAGCACACACAGGCTCTCTGCTGAGCCATGTGAGAGCTAGCAACACTGGCTGTCAAGACTCCCCTATTAAATGATAACAAGAGGCACCTCATAAGAGATGATGAAAATCAATTAACTGGAGAAACGGCAAGAGAAATAAACACAGCAGCCAAACACTTCTCTATTAAGACATGAATGAGACATCAGTGAAGTTTTCTGTGCGTTTAAAAAGCAGAAATGTCGTGCTACACAAATAAAATCACAGTGTTCTTTTAAATCAGGTGAGCTCTGCAACGTATCGAGTA
>NW_010184927.1:1639-3633 GCF_000695765.1 Mesitornis unicolor | reverse complement strand
CTGAAACAAAAAGAGACTGGAAATGAGTCAACTCTTTGCAGGGCAAACCCTTTTGTTAAATAACCAATGCAAAGAAAAAGCCAGGTTAACCGTTTCCGGAACACAGGCATTACGCTGCAATTTTAAACTTTACTCCTGGCCCCGGGACAGATGTTCTGCAGCCCTCTCCATGTCAGGCCGTACAGGTACAGCCCTAATGAAGGCACTAAAAATAAAAATTGGTCCTCAAAAATATGCTGCACCCCTCTGCAAGACAGCACTTTCACTACTGAAAGTGTCCTTGTGAGTGCCCTGTTCCCCATTTCCCTTCCCTGTTCTCAACACCTTTTCTGACTTCTCACAAGTAGCCACATCCCTGGAAATTACACTGTACTAACAACAACGACAAGAAATCACCAAGTGGAATGCCTCTGATGTGGTTCTTGCATTAAAGTATAAATGGAGTAACTCAGGACTTACTGAAATACAAGGTACCATTTGGAAAACACTCCAAAGTCTAAATGGAAACAGTCAAAAGACTCCAGGCTTTTGCCTCTTCCGTCCTGGAATGCTGTGCCAGGTAACACATTTCCTTGTCTCTTGATAGCAAAAGCATTTCTGCCCTATCCCTGCATTTGAGTGGGTAAATCCCGCTGATGTTCCTGATGTGCCAGAGGCAGAAAAACAGGCAAGATTCTTCCGAAGCCTGCACTCTGGATATATTTGCAAAGACTGTGGCAAAAACCGCTGTCCCTTCAGGACACACCTGTGGCAGCAGCAGGAGCAGCATCTTACCTCTCAGTACTGACTTGAGGTTCAGCTTGGCTTGGCGGTGCAGGTCCTCCACACAAGGTGGTCTTGAGGAGGGCAGGAAGACATTTTCCTGCTGGTGCCAGGGAGCAGTGTAGTGCACGGTCCATCTACTCTCTTCATCTAGGTTGGAAACAGCTGCAGAGACAGACAATAATAAGAAAATTAAAATGGTATTGTAGATCGCTGCATCATGAAACCCCACACCTAAGTCTGCTGGACATCATCTTAAAAGATTGTTTGCCACTGTAGTCCCATCAAAACGCTCTCTAGAACCTCACACGACAGGCACAAACCCTTCCTCTCATTTCTAGTCTGAATTTATTCTCCTGTGTTAAGAAGGAAACACCTTTCCCTCTTCCCATGTTTACACTTGCTGTTCTATTTACTCTCAACTTGCAACTGTCTTTCCCCCTCACCGAGCTCCCAGTCTTCACAAATGTCCCCTGATCCTGCCAGGTGCTGTGCGTTGCAGGACAGCTTCCCCTGCTCAAAGGTGACCCTGGGAACACGACAGTCACCATGAGAGATTACGACAGGTTCATTTGTATCAGGAAATAACCTTCTCTGACCTCATGCTCACACAAGCAAGGAACAAAACTTCCAGCCAAGCTAACAAATGAGCTACTTGCCAGTGCCATGAGTGGAAAGCAGATTCGGATAGTGAGTCCCTAGGCAAACACTGCTCAGAGCACAACAGCACTGAAGAGGGTTTGCTCTGGCCACCTCTTCTCAGTCAACACACACGTGAAAATAAAACACTGCCATTGCTCAAGTTCAGAGATGCCTACAGACAGCCTAGTAAAGAATCAGCCACTGCACACAAAGCTAAGATTTGTTTATCGTTTATGTTTCCCAAGACAGCCATTACCTTTGTTTAAAGTTTATCAATAAAAACTTCCACAGTTGAGTGGCCTTATTCCTCTACCCTGTAATAGCAGGAAAAGGGCAGCTGGGGGACGTATTTTATGATCCCCCCAGCACTGTTTGGCCTCCATCCAGCATACTGCACATCCTTGCTTTTCTCTCTCCAAAGTAGAAAAAGCCGCTGCAGTTGTGCTGCCCTCACCACCAGCTCCGCATCTTCCCTGGCTCTCCTGTCCCTGCAGCATCGCCTTGGGAAGCTTGGCAGATGCCTCCATGGTGGCACAGGAGGTGTCTAAACCCAGAAGCAAAACAAAGGCAAACAGCCTCCTGTCATCTGA
>NW_010184927.1:0-1608 GCF_000695765.1 Mesitornis unicolor | reverse complement strand
TTTCCCTAACACCACTGTGCATCTGCAGGGATCACTGCAGATGGAAATAACTGGTACTTGTTAAAGAAAATAAACTGTGCCTTTTGCTTCAAAACCTATCTATAGACTAATATTCAGTGCCTGTGCTGTCCTAAAAGGGCTTGGGCCACGGGGGAGGTTCATGACGGCCTTTCCTCACTTATTTTAGATTAGTATCAGACCCCAAAAAAGGTTTTTGAAGACTTTCAATAGGTCTCTTCATCTCTGAGGTGGCTTGGTCCTGCCTTCCCTCTTCTCTCGCAGCAGACATATTGGCTGCACCAAGGCTCAGCCTGCGCCTGCTTTTCCCGTCCTTGCTAACCACAGGTCAAACCTAAATCACGACAAACTGACAAGGCACCACCTACCTGGTCACAGCATCAATCACCCCGGGATTACCGAAGCAGTGACAGGTACAGCCAATGACCTTCCCGAAAAGCGCTCCTCGCCATCCCCGGGCTGAGCAGGAGGGCGGGGAAGGGAAGAAGGCTGGGGGAGGAGGAGGAGGACGGAAACACCAGCCGCTAAGCCCACTGTTCGGCTGCACTCCTGCCACACCAAAATTAAAGTTTACTGCTCATTAGAGCAATAGTCAGTAAAACTTGTCAGCAAAAGTGCCGTACACGTGTGCCAGCTGCTCTTCTCTAGCGCATTTTGTCTCTCTTCATGAACTGAACGAAGGACCGCGACTTTAAAAGCCAATCTGAAACTAGAGCATCTTTAATAAACACCACTTGGCTCAGAACAAGCCTTACATAAACCTTATAGACTCAAGCCCATAGCCACACAAGCGCTCAGCTGCTGCAGAGGCCGAGGCCGATGCCTGAGGGAGCTGGGACGACGTTCCCGCACACCACAGGACACCTGTGCCCCACCGCAGGGGACACCGCCGCACTCAGCCTTGCCACCCAGCTCCTCCTTCAACACCACCGCGACAAAGCGACTTCTAAAGCAACACAGTCCCCCAAAAGCAGAGGTCCCAGAGCACCTCACAAGGCTGCCTCTGCACATGTCAAAATATTCAACGAAGAAGAGCGCTAGATAAACCATCAAAAAAGGCTTCAGAAAAGCAGGAGCACAGCCGACGGGAGCCGCACTTTCCTGCGGGACTCCCGGCGCGCACAACTACTTACTCTTTCTCTTGAAAAGTTTCATGAGAGATTTAAGCTTTGTGTTGATGAAAACCACCATTCTGAAGGTGCCGAACTGCGATCCTGGAGTTTAAATCCCATAAAAAGGAGGTGCTGCAGGAAGGTGACTGTTTTCCAGACTCAGCCTGTTCAAACTGTGCCCACCAAATTTATCTTCTCCAGGCTTCTCCCCTCTGCCTTTCTTTCCCGAAATCACAACTTTTAATCTGCCTAGATCTTCCTGATGCACGAAGCTTGCATTTCTCCTTCTCACACGTAACCTTGCGGGCTGAAAACAGCCCGCTTCAGCGCGCAAAGCAGGAGGTGGAGAACAAAACAACAACAACAACGTTAATTCACGTTCGCACAGGACCAAAACCCGGGCTTTGCTGCTGCCCGTGCATTTACTACTCAATTCTCATCCTTTCCTCCTCTCTCCAAGTCTGGCCACTGCAGGTGA
>NW_010184926.1:9375-9683 GCF_000695765.1 Mesitornis unicolor | reverse complement strand
AGGCGATCGCCGCTGGCCCCGCCCGCGGCCGCTTCCGGCGGCAGCCACGACCCCCACCCTCGCTCCGTGCGGTGCTGTCTCTTCAGGCCGGGTCGGGGTTGTTAGCCTGCTCTTCTGCGGGAGGAGTGCTGCCGGTTTCGCAGCGGGCCGGACGGCAGTGTGGCGGTCCCGGAGAGAAGTCCGTACTTCACACGGTGCGCACGGAGGCGGAGCCCGTGAGCAGCCGTGGAAACGGGAGTCGAGCGTATTCGCCCTTTAACTGCAGCTCCTTGTGCACGTCTTCGTAAGGCGGTACTGGAGGCTGTGAC
>NW_010184926.1:0-9344 GCF_000695765.1 Mesitornis unicolor | reverse complement strand
GACAGCCGCACTGGTCACACTCAGTTCAAACCGTGCGGTCTCTGGCTGTGTTTTATGCTGTTAAGTTACGGGAGCTAATGCCGTAGAAACAGTCTGAAATTTCCCTGTGCACTTAGAGAAGTTTTACACATCATTAGTTGTGAAATAGACTAGAAAGCTAGTGAGGAAAAGTGAAAGGTAACAACTATGTTGAAGTCCTTCAGATTTTTTTTATGCACTTCTAGTATAAAGTTGATGTTAGAAATCTATTTTTTCAAAGGGAATTTATTACTATGTTCTTAAGAATGAAAACAACTAAAAATAATTTATCAATAGATGGAAAAATATGTGCTGCTACCATTTTTTTCCTCATAAGTTAGAGAAAAATACTTTTAATGTGGATAATTGTAGGATCCTCATCAAAGCCTCAGCAGAATATTTAACACATACCACTACGTTTATGTTCAGTACAATGTTTCCATGTCAGGCGATGAGCACATGCAGGCTGTGAACCTGCTCGGGTACTGTGTGAAACACAGCACCCTTTCTTAAGGACAGAAATAGCCTTTAGCACGTTTTTGCTCTGCAAGCAAGTGGTAAACTAAAATGCTGAATAAAGTTTTTAATTTTTTTTTTGTAGTTTAATTAGGCCCCATGGTTTACATTTGGTGAAAACAGGTGTGTGCATTACACTCCTGGCCTTTTCTTAAGCCTTGTTCTGCATCTCTTCCTGTGCGGTTCTCGTGACTGAGGTACCTGAACACCAACCTGTATCTTTTTCCTGTGATTTTTCTGAGGTGATTCTCCAAAGTTTGTCTTTGTGATGGCAGTAGGAGTAATATCTGCGGCTAGCCTAACTCCAGTAAAGCACAGAAATACTAGCAATCCATGTGTTACTAAGTATAAGGGCCTCTGGTTATAAAGGTAAAGCTTAAAGGGAGAAAGAATATTTTTTAATAAAACTAACATATATTTGGAGGATGAAGATGTTAATTACGTAAGTCATTTGGCTTTTGCATAACTCCAGTGAACATCAGGCTTAGAACAGACTGGAAGAAAATTGTTTTGAAGCAGCCTAACTAACATTGCTCAACTTACGTATCTGCAGGAAAAGAGCAGTTAAGATACATGGAACAAAGAGAAGTCATAGGACTGTGGGAGATAGCTACATAACTCCCATAGAAGTGATGAGTTAGCAGGAGCTGAGACGTGTTGCAAAAGAGTACAGGCTTTTTACTGTGTAAAGGCAGTAAGTTAGAAGGTCTTGGGTTGATTGCTTTGGTGTGATCTTGTTCCATTTGATGTTTATTGTTCTGTGAGAGGTGAATTTCTGGCAATGTATCTGGAGGTGGCTGGGAGTTGTTCGCATGCTGAGAAGGAAACATTCTGAGAAAATTTAGTCGAAGTTATAATCTCCTTTATGTATATGGTGTACTTCCCATACAGAAAAAATAGGATTGGTGAGGTTTTTTTTCCTTTTTCCTAATTTTGTACATGATATTCATTGTCAGGAAGCAGCAAGAATGGGGCTGCCTCACAGTGCAGATGAGCTGGGTGCTGAAGGTGACTACACGAGCTCATTAATCAGGACACAGTCCCACACAGTCTGAGCAGGCCAGAGTGGTGGTAATGGGAGGGTCCGCCAGCAGTCTTGGGCAAGTCAAGATGATGAGTGTGATTCAGGGAGTCCAGCTGGGAGGGAACAGCAGGACATGGTGCAGAAACAAGGCTATGGCATAGGTCCAGTGTCAATCTGCGGGACAGGATATAAGGCTACCACCTTTGTCAGACTGGAGTCCCTCCAGGAAAGCCAGTCAGTGAGTCAGCACAGCTGGAAACAGCGCTCGGAACAGACACAACTGTGATGCAGCTCAGGCAGGGTCTGAAGGCTCAGGCCAGAGTTAAAACAGAGCTCATGGATGAATGAGCAGAGACGTGTGGATGGAGGCCACAGGTGAGGTTGGTCAGGGCTTGTTATTACCAGTTAAGGCTTACTAGCACACTCATTGCCCTGACATTCAGGCAGTTCATTCAAAGGTACAATCTGACCTTTAGAGGAATGTCCTTGGTGACAGTTTTTCTTTCTCTGTTGGTGAGGTGTATAGCTGCTAGGACATTCACACAAATATTACAAATGGAAATCCCACAAGTTTTCAATCTTGTCAACTATTAACCTGTTGTTCCACAGAAGTTCACTTCTATAAGCTTCCATCTCTCCTAGTTGACGACCTTGATCAGCTGTCTTCCCCTCTTAAGGTGTTTGAGGAATTCTAATTTAGGTTACACCCAGGACAGTCATTTGCGGCCTATACTTAACTCGATGTCTGCTATGTATGAATCCAACTTGTAAAAGATTTTTTATTCCCCACCCCAAAATGTCTTATTCTAAATGTAATAGATGACACCTCGCTTTATAAAATATGTTATTTTTAGATTTTTAGACATCAGAGATAAAGCAACATTTCTAGCTAACAGCAAAGTATTTCTTATCAGGAAAAGGCAAGAACATGCAACATATTTTGCTGAAATACTGGCAAGGGTAGCTTTAATTCATGCTTCTTGTCAATGCAAAGTTAACACTTGAGCTCTATAGAAGGAGAGATAAAAACCAAGGTTGACCAAACTACTGGCCATCTACTTCATCAGACGCAAATCTTCATTTGTGTTTCTTCATGCATACTTTTTAAAAAGTGAGGAATTAAGTTCTAAATTGTATTTCTGCTACCAGGATTATCCATGTTTTGTTAAGCAATAGCACCCACATAAAGCATCAGGACCCTATGAATGGACACTGGCATTTCCTTGAGCTCAGTGTTGGCCCAGAAAAGGACAACTCTAATGAAAATCAGCTGTAATTCAAGTATTTAAGTCAGAGAGATCTGTATAGATGGTTGTTTGAAAAGCCTTTATCTATATGAACTTTCTATTCCTGCAAAGCTTTACATTTTTCAATCCATACACCAGATTTTTTGGCACTGTATTGTAGTCGGTGTAAGTCTGAACCTCCTGATGGCTTTTCTGTTGTGCAAACCCTATGATACCAGCTCCTATAGTGAATTCTGTACTAAACCTGCAGTGCTTTATGTCTGTGGATGCTGTGCCTGGTACATAGTTTTGCATGCACCCTTTCAACCAAGGATTTGGTAAAGAATGGAGCCTGCTCTGAAGAGTGTTTGAGATTCTGGAGTATGTATGGTCAGGAACATGGGAAGTGTACCTGCTTCCTTAGCTGCTTTTTCCTGTTGTCTTACACTCTGATGAGCAACAACTACCTGCTTCTCATATAGTGTAATGGTTATCAGAAGAAAAAAACTTTCAGTCATAACTGACCTGATTTGAATGAGTAATTTAAATGGTAAAAATAGAGTGCTTTCCTCTTATAAGCAATTCTTCCGCAAAGATCAAAACACTTTATGAAAATTAAGTGCAGTGGGCGCTCTGACTATTCAGTTTCCAGTGAAACTGCACAGGTACTTTAGTGAGTAGGAGTTTAAGGTGCTCAGCAAGACAGCTAACTTCTCATGGTTGTGCTGTGACAGAAAGAGGGGGTTGTTGGCTGAGTGCACTGTAGACACCTTGCAGAGGTGACACCACAAATGTTTGTATGGTGTAAACTAGGAAATAGTAAAAAAACCTCAACAAACCTCAACAAAAAACCCCTAATTGGAACTTCAGGTGTATTTCAGTGATCCAGAAGTGAGCAGTTGATTTTGGAGCCTGGCTAGTTTGATGGGATGGGGAAACAACTATTCTGACAAAATCCATTACAGGACCTTAATGGTGCAGTCCTTGGTGCAGCTATTCAATGCATATTTTCATGCAAATAAAATTGCACCAGAGGAATGAACTGCGTGCTCACTCAAACTCATCAGCCAGGGTACTTGGCACTAGTGGTTGGTTGAGATAATGCTCTGCGTTGCATGGCATCCCTTAATATTAAAATCTAGAAGTCTTGTCTTTACGAAATCTTGTGTTTATGAAATCTTCTGTTAATCAAAACAGAGATTGTTAATAGTGACCTCATTTTTAAAGAATAAAAAACTGAAAAAATAAACACAATTCTAGAAAGTCACATACATCTTTACCCTTAATTAAGCAGAAGCATTGTAGTTTGTTAAAAAAAACCTATGTTCTAATAAAAATAGGATTTTAAAATGGAAGGTCTAAAATTCAGTCTGAGTCTTTGGGCCTTGGGTTAGAGTGCTTTCTATGCAAAAAGTAAGGGAAAAGACCCTAAGCATCCTTATGTAACTCTCCCTAAGTTGAAGCTGAAGACTGAACACTGGCCATATCTGAAAATCAGTGCTTTAGTGAGCAAACTAAAAATCAAAGTTGCTTTTTGCTGAATGGGTTTCGTAATTTGAGAAACTGTGGTGTTAATTTCCTGCTTATATGGGAGAGAAAGATCTGCGTAGAAGTTCTCCTTTCACCCCCCTGAAGTAGAGCCATTTACAGTATATTAATCTTTTGAAAAAATTGGAAGGATAGGAAATGTAGTTGAAGATGTTCGTGCTCATTGCAGGAGTGTTGGACTAGATGACCTTTACAGGTCACTTCCAACCCAAACCATTCTATGATTCCATGAATATTACACATTTGATTGTACTGAAATGTGTTTGAATGGACAAAAAATTTCTGTGTAAACACTTGAAAAAATTTGGAATAAAAACCTCAGGAAATGTTGCTTCTGTTATCAGTGTGATGGGGTAAATTTTACTCTGTGTTATCTGGATGAAATCCAAGATGACTTTTATAGATGTCATTGGAGGCTTTCTGGACTTGCGCTGATGTGAATGGGAGATTAATTTGTCTGTCTCTGTTTTGTTCAGATAGTTTCTACTTGGTAGTGCCATGAAATAGAATTAGTTTCTTTTCTCATTGTAGATTAATCTCCTGATACAAATATCATAGACTCATTACCAAGACATTATCGAGATACCAGTATTGTCTTATCACTGTCTGTTATTTTCTGAGAATTTGAGGGTTTAAAAAAATCTATATAATGAAATGTTGGGGAAAAAGATCTTTACTAATAAAGACTCTTCTGGGTTTTATGCACTATATGGTCGTAGTACAATCAATAAATTCAGAATAGCAGCAATATGCATCTTCATGTGAGTGTTTAGGGAATTCCACGGACAATGGATGTGTTCTATGAGAAAACAGGTAAGACAGTGAAATGTTTTCCTTTGATGGCCACAGGTGAAAATTCCCAGAGGCAGAGCACAGAACATCCCAGCTGTGCACTTGACAGCAAATGACACCTCATGGTGAGGTCCACACGGAGCCCGTGTACCACAGGCTGACCTCTGCCTACTGCCTCAACTCACTGGCCCAAGGACATAGCTCTGGGCTCACACCCTGTGTGTGTTCATACTGCTCTGTGATTGGCTGGTTTCTGTGCTTTGAAAGCATCATACTCACATGATCACACAGCAGCCTCTGATTGGCTGCAGGTACACTTTCTATATTTCTTTGTAGAAAGATATAACTATTTTTATCTATACACATGTATAGAAAGATCAAGAGATTGAATGTAACAAGGACAACAAGGAAAAGACCCAGGAGGTTTCCACAAAGACCAAACAAACCAGAAGAATAAAGGAATGGTTCATAAATACGAAAATTGTATTTCAAGGTAAGTTTCAGACAGAGAGGGCAGTTGGCACGGAGCTCCCCTCATCCACAGCTGTGGGGAGCTTCCAGCTGCCTGTGGGACCATGGCGTAGTACAGTTTTGGGCTGTGTGTGCTTCCTTGACCCTAGGTCAATGGCTTTGTAAAAAGAGAAATCTCTGGCTCAGCGGCTGCAGAGGGAGGGGACGGGTGTGCACCATGGTCTGGTCCTGTACCTGTCTGGCCCTGAGACTGCAAAAGGCAGGATAACAAACAAAGGGAGCAGCCACCACTTCATCACTATGACCAGCACCCTGCCCAGTGCTCTGCAAGTCTCTTCATAACTAAACTTAGTGTCAGCGTCCTTCTAGAAGACAGCAAATCTCTGGCTGTGTGGCCGAAGATGGGAGATGCCGTGGTACTCCCCTTGTGTGAGCCTTCAGCTCTGCAAGATTAAGGAAAAGCAGCTACTGTCTGTCTGATCACAGGCAATCCCTGTCTCCTTGCCCCGGCCAAGCAGCCCTGTCCTCTGCTCCACACCCTCCTCCCTGCCTTCTCACCTCAGCCCTTCCTAACTCACCTCTTGCTACAGTCTGACGCTGTCCTTGGGTGAGCCTCAGGTTCTGGAACACAAAGGAGAAGCAGCCACCATCTCTCCCAGCACAGAAAACCCACTCTAAATGCAGGGCCTATCAGCCCTAACGTCCTCTCTCTACCCTCTTACCTCAGCTTCTGTCCTTTTGTGATACTCGGACTCTAGAAAACAAAAAAGAAGACATCATCTGTCCCACCACCAGCAACCCCCATCCCCCTGCAGCATCCAGCAGCCCTGCTCTCCTCTAACTGCCATCCTCCATGCCTACATGCCTCTGCAATTGCTCACCTGCCTGCTCGCCATGATCTGACGCTGCCCTTGTGGGATCGTCAAGCCCTAGAAGACAAAGAAGCAGCAGACATCATCTGTCCCACCACAGGCAATCCCTGTCTCCCTGCTCGGTGCAGCAGCCCTGTCCTCCGTTCCATGCCCTCCTCCCTGCTCTCTCCCCTAAGCCCCTGCTCACCTGCCTCTTCATCATGCTCTGCTTCTGTCTTTGCAGAAGACTCTTCTCCTAAAAGAGAAAGGAGGAGCAGCCACCATCACTGCCAGCAAGGAAACCCTTGTCTCCCTGCCCAGGTCCAACAGCCCTTCTCTCTGTGCGCTCCCCTCTTGCCAAAGCCCTGGCTCACCCACCTGCTCACATTGGTCTGACGCTGCCCTTGTGTGGTCCTCAGGCCCTGGAAGACAAAGAAGCAGCAGACATCATTTGTCCCACCACAGGAAACCCCTGTCTCCCTGCCTGGGCTCAGGAGTCCTGCCCTCGGCTCCCTGCCCTCCCACTTCAGCCCTTGCTCACCAGACTGCTCGCCATCCTCTGGTCCTGTCCTTCTGTCAATGTCTGGCTCTGGGACACAGAGGTGGAGCAGCCACTGTAGGATCACAAAGTCACAGAACCACAGAATCACTAAGGTTGGAAGAAACCTTGGAGATCGCCAAGTCCCACCGACAATCCAGGACCACCATGCCCATTAAACCATGTCCCAATTTGCCACATCTATGTATTTTTTGAACACCTCCAGGGATGGTGACTCCACCACTTCCCTGGGAAGACTAATCCAGCCTAATCCCTCATCAAGCCAGTGCTTGACCACTCTTTCAAAATAAAATTTTTTCTTAAGTTCCAGTCTTCCTGTCCTTTGTCCTCAACCCTTGCTCACCCACCTGCTTACCTCCAGCTTTGGTCAGGCTACCACACAGCCATTTTCTGTGCTGCTGTTTCACCAACTCACTAATACAGGGCCGCCACCATTGTTCTTTCTGCTGTGACATTGCCACAATATCACTGGATGGAGCCAGGGCTGATCAGAGGCCCAGCAGAGTACATTTTTTTTAAAATACCAGCTACATTATAATAAAAACTCTTAAAGCCTTCAAAAAATAAAAAAGATTTTTTCTGTCGTATCTGTCTTGTTTCACATTATCTTCACTCCCATCCCTCTCTCTACCCTTTAGACTTTTCATTTCACTGCCAGATACCTCCCAGATTTAGTATCCCTTATGCCTCTTCCTCATTCGATCTAAGCTTCTGTTTACCTTGTAGGCATTACCAGGTATTACCCTTGACCTGCCTGAGACATATCATTGGCTTTACTCCATAATTTTTTAATAAAAATTAATTTGTAAATGTTTGATTTTCTTACAACCCTCTATACATGAGATAATCTTTGATTTCTCATGTTAGTTCCATAATACACAATGGAACAAAATGCATGATCACATTACAATATCCTTTTGAACTATACAAAGCTGAACAGTTTTAAATACTGTAACAAAAAGGAGAGAACAAGCTGAAGTGGTAGAACAAATGAGAATGCAACTAGTCATACTTCTATTTCTAAAATTGTCCTTGATCATCCTTTAATACAGCGTAAGTTGGTCACTGCGTTGCCCTGAAAGCATCACATACATTACTAGGTCCGTCAAGAATAGCTACAGCTACAACAGTGATTTGCACTGTAAAACCTTTGAATTTTTTTCTGCATAATTCCAAGTTGCTGTTTGGGGGAAAAGCATGCTTCAGATACACCTGCAAACCAGGTGTACATGCCAGGAAAAGTTAATTGTATACAGGATATGTAGTGCATATGGGCTAGCTGGTGACCAGGGCATCATTGCTGCTCCTGTGCTGCTGTAGTGGACAGGCTGGAACTCTAGTGTGAACTTGAGTGGAAGGGACTGTGACCTATGGGTGAGTCCATGTGGGAGCAGGACACTGAAGCATCTGTGGCCATGAATAAGTCTTTGCTGAAGAAGGTACGCCTAGAAGCATCTGTGACTGCACACGAGTGCACATCAGCATGTGAATGCATACTCATGTTGGAAAAGATTTAGGGATCTCTAATTTGTATCATATGATACCTGAAATTAAATCTGAAGTAATTACAAAAATGGTATTTTTTCTGTGTTTTATAGACATAGCCTATAAGTAAATTGCCGACAGGAAATAACATTACATTCACTGTTTGTACCTCTCTGATAGCACGAATTAGGAGAAGTAGAAGTGGCTTTCTTACATTAAGCATAGGCATTTTGAAAATGGGCTATAATGAAAGGTTTACAATTTCAGTGTTTGAATTATAATGCTGAAAATATGTTGTTTCTGCTTCAACTCTTTAAATTGCTGCTTGAAATAAAAATGTATTTAGGCACTTAAGGTTTGATTTGTAAAACTGCTATTTACTTTTATGTAGGTTCTTTGCATAGTTTACTTGGTAGAAGAAAGAGCGCACAATATGAAAAATGGGATTGAAGGTGTGAAAGAACCGTAGTATTCTCAGAATCAAGAAGTAGATTGTACGCAATATATTTTATTTAAAGAAAAATAGTACCCACATTTTACAAGTGAAGGGCAGAAGCTAGGGCTGCCTGAAGGAATGTCAGATAGGCAGAAATCCTCCTTGAAACAGTGTGTTTGGTCTGATCTGGCACGTCCAGGATGTTCACACTGAGCCTCTTGCTAGGTGTTTTTTTAGGATGTTAAGTAAACTAATGCCAAGGTACTACCTAGGACAGCTTCTTGGCTGTCGTCTAGACTGCACATGATTGTTACCCATGAGAACTTTAATTAAGACATCTAAGGTCTATAGCATTTGTAGCTGAGATATAAGCAGAAATCTGATTACCACTTATCACAGAATCACAGAATCACAGAAC
>NW_010184925.1:504-6068 GCF_000695765.1 Mesitornis unicolor | reverse complement strand
TTTCCAGGTCCCTTCCAGCTCCTCATATTCTATGTTCTGTGATTCTTCAAAATGCTCCATAATTGTTGATAAATGTTGGTTAGTCCCTCTGCGGCTCCAGATGTGCACTTTTGCTCTTTTACCTCCTATTTATGATGCATCCCTATAAGGCCAGAGCAAATCCTAGTCCCTGAAATACTCACTTTCCTCTTCCCTATCAAAAAGTAAAGAGATCTTTTTCTTACATTTTGGTTGTCTTCCTTGGATATCCTTGAGAACCAAACCTCATCAGTGACTGTTTGGGGTTCAGAGGAACTTGTTTCCCTGGGGTGCTGCCTCTCCATGCCCTCATTAACCTCTTCAAAGACTTCTGGAAATTTAGGAAAGTGCTTTCTTCCCCTTCGCTGAAACCCTTGACTTGACCCCATCAACTTTTAATACGAGTTTTGTATTATTCTGATGAGCAGGGAGATGGATTCTCCAAGGCAGGACATCGGTTGCTTCATCTGAGAGACTTCTGCTTGGAAAGCACAGACCTCAATTAAAAAGCGAGAGGACTCACACGCAGGGTGGAAGGGCTAAGTGTTACACTCATATATGTGAAGATTTCTGGGGAAATAAATGAGACTGTGGAAAGTTCAGAAGAAAAATGCCCGTGCAAGAAATACTCTCAAACATTAAAGTTGTAGGTTAAAGAGAAGTAAACCGCTCAGTGAGTTTGAGGCACTTCAAGGATGTGTAAGGAGCTATTTGCGATCTCAGTTCTCAATGCCTAAAGGCTTCTTTGGACATATTAAACTTGGAAAAAATGCTAGGATGTACCAGCCCCTATCAGGCCCCTCACTCCCAGAAGGACATGGAGGGGCTGGAGCGTGGGCAGAGAAGGGCAAGGGAGCTGGGGAGGGGTCTGGAGCAGCCGAATGCTGGGGAGCAATGAGGGAGCTGAGGGGTTCAACTGGAGAGGAGAAGACTGAGGGGAGACCTAATCCCCTCTGCAGCTCCTGAAAGGAGGGGATAGAGAGGGGGGTGTTGGTCTCTTCTTCCATGGAACCAGGGACAGGACAAGAGGAAATGGCCTCAAGTTGTGCCAGGAGAGGGTGAGATTGGATGTGAGGAGAAATTTCTGTAGTGCAGGAGTGGTCAAGCACTGGAAGGGGCTGCCCAGGGAGGTGGTGGAGTCCCCATCCCTGGAGGGGTTCAAGCAGTGGTGGATGTTGCACTTGGGGACATGGTTTATGGCCATGGTGGGGTTGGGTTGATGTTGGACTGGGTGACCTGAGAGGTCTCTTCCAACCTTAATGACTCTGATTCTTTACCTTACATAAATAGATCTATTAGAAGATAATTCTAATAGAGATTGAGAGAAATAAGAGAACATAATCTAGAAAATACTTTATTAAATACATATTGTACTTTTTTCCTCTGTCTCTATTTTCCAACCATTCCACTTGAACCATTTGCACTGTGCTGACCCACTCTGAGCCTTTAGGGATGCAGTTAAAATCCGTAGCGTGAACCCACACAAGTGTCAAATATCAGCAAGTGGTGCTGAACGTTGATCCACCTCAGGCATCACGAAACCACGAGCGCCAATTTGTGACTGTTGCCTTTTTCTCCTCTCCTATGCATGTAAGCGTGCTGAAATCTCTTTCCCCGAGCTGTTTCTGTACCTAGGGACTCACATCACCCCCAAATCCGCAGCAGCTGGACCCCATCCAGAGCACAGGAACCGATGGGGTTCCTTGTGTCTCCCATCCTGTCCCCTCTGTTTACCCGTGTCACGTTAAATGCATCGCTGTGGTCTGCAGGGTCGTGTGTTCAACTACTTTTTGCTGTTAATTTATACTAATGAAGGACATGAAAGGAAGACCATGATGTTTGTGTGGACCTCAGATGATGGGAAAGTACTCGGCACTGGTGAGGCCGCACCTCGAGTGCTGTGTTCAGTTCTGGGCCCCTCACTAGAAGAAGGATGTGGAGATTCTGGAGCGTGTTCAGAGCAGAGCCACAAGGATGGGGAGGGCTCTGGAGAACAAGCCTGATGAGGAGCGGCTGAGGGAACTGGGCTTGTTTAGCCTGGAGAAGAGAAGGCTGAGGAGAGACCTCATCACCACCTCCAACTGCCTCAAGGGAGGTTGTGGAGAGGTGGGTGCTGGTCTCTTCTCCCAGGTGATGGGGGACAGAACAAGGGGAAACGGCACCAAGCTGTGCCAAGGGAGGTTCAGGTTAGAGCTAAGGAGGAAGTTCTTTCCTGAGAGGGTCGTCAGAAGCTGGCACAGGCTGCCCAGGGAGGTGGTGGAGTCCCCATCCCTGGATGTGTTTAAAGAGCGGGTAGACGAGGTACTTAGGGATATGGTTTAGGGGGTAGACAGGAACGGTTGGACGTGATGATCTCAGAGGGCTTTTCCAACCGAGCGATTCTGTGATTCTGTGAAAGGCCTTTGCATAGGTTGTAGGGGAACAAAAATGCCGTCTGCTGTAGTTAATATTTAGTTAAAGATTTTTCCTTTAGCATTTTCCATAACAGGAAAATTTCCCTGTGGCTACAAAACACTTGGTTTCCATTTAACTAAAAATATTGGCTCTCAGAATTCGTAGAGGAACAGAAACGTGTTGCTGTACGGCATTTCTTGCCTACTCTGTGGTCCTGTTGTATGGAAACAGAAGTCATCCCCTGAATTATCTCTTTGTTTATTTATTGTCTGGTTCCTGAGCGCTCTTTGGTTCAGCTTCAATGGGTCGTAAGTGGCCATGGCACCCTCAGATTGAGACATTAAATGACCTGAACCACCTTCTGAAGTCATTTGAGACTCTCTAACTTAAACTGAGCATTTGTCCTGCAGTCAGGACCCTTATTTAGATGGGAGGAACCTGTATTAAAATGTTCATTAACTTGACACAGAAAAACCTGTATGTAAGCTATTCATAAAAATCATAGCCCATTGCTTCCCTCACAAATACTGTTTCTCATAGATGTTTTTATTTTATTAGTAGACAATGTTATGATCCTATCACAGTAACACTCTTAATAATGTTGTACAGTCAATATATATTTTCCTGCCATCACCGATAGGTATTTATGGGACCATTGGCATAACGAATGGCTAGGAAATTATTGTTTTCATTATCACCCATTCATATCCTACATGGATCCCACTAAAGCGCTGTGGTTTGGTCAATACACCAGCGTTTATCACTGAATAAGTTAAATTCTTGAGTAAGTAACCGATTTCTTTACCCCTGCAATGGACAAGTTGTTCGTGATCCACAATTCTCATTAGTTGGCTGCATGTTATTAAATGTTATTACGTTTACACCTTGATAACGTGCTTTGATTTATCCCTCCTCTAAGCTTTGGTGTTCTCCCTTTCCCTTAGGGATACGATGATGGATACGGGGGTGAATACGATGATCCAAGCTATGAGGCATACGATAACAGTTACGCCACCCCAACACAAAGGTAAGCGTTTGTACATTTACATTCGTTTTTTTAATGGAGGAAATTATTTTAATAGAGGAACACCCATTTTCTCTTCTACTCATGGAAATTCCCTGGTTTACTTTCCACGTTAAATCCAACAAAAAAATCTCTCAGTACTTTAAAAAGGTGTCCAAAAGTTGTAATGGCAGTCAGGGTTTATATACGGAATTATTCAGAGGAAGCAAGAATGCAAGCAGCTGTGCTTGTAATATCATTGCAAATTAAGTGGTCGGTTGCAAATTAAGCGATTTTTTAAAAAAATCAATGATTACATCACTTTCCCATCTGATGTCATGCTAAATTTGTGCCATTTTTTCCCCCCTTTACTAGTGTGAAGTTGTCACGGGCTTCTAATATTTATGGATTTTACAGCGTTTGGGGCAAAACCAGAAGGAAACTTTTAATAAAAATAATCATGACAGTAAATACCTGCCGCTGGTTGGCCTCCGCCATCAAGGCAAAGTTGCATGCCTGAAATAAGGCTGAAATTGTCTTATTTCAGCCAGTTACTTTTCCAGAACTGATCAAAGCAACCAAGCCTGGGAATTTTATGTCCTCGCTGTGTGCGCTAATGGGGAGATTTACTTTCACATCTTTTCTGGTTTGTGTCGCTAAACTGAGGCAAGAAAAGTGATCGCTTTTTACCTACGCATACACCAGCCACTCATACATTAATTTGACAGTTTATCTGTGTTTATTAAATATGGAATGGCATCTTTCTCGTAGTTATTTATTCAGAAAACACTGTCATGGCTTGCTATGTGTAAGAGCGCGCAAAGAAAAATGAACTTTGAACAAGAAAAGACACAGATTTTAACTGAGTTGGTGTGATTCCCAATGGGCAAGAAAATTACGTATATGTACATACAGTTCTGCACTCTAAAGACCGGAGGACCTTAAACTTTTTGTTTAACCGAGTTTTTATTCAATGCTTTGCTGAGTGGCTGATAAAAAACCTACTTTAGTTAAATCTCTCTGCTATGACATTGCTTTAGATCCTCTGAATTAACCTGTACTTTCCTTGCGAGTTGGCGTCCCAGCTAAATGCCAAATGTATCAAGTTTATGAGGAGTGTATTATAGTCAAGCTAGAACTGGCAGTCATCATTTGACTCAAGAAAGAGAATATGTAGAGTCACAGAATTTTGCCAATTAAACAGCTATTAAATTTATTAAGTAAGTTTTCTATCTCCAGGCTACCTGATCTATTCAAAATATGCAACTATAACATTTCCTTCTGTAGTACCTGACAAGACACACAGTCGTAGTTACCCACGTTGAGTGACCAAGTACTCTGTTGATGTCAAAGAGAGCATTTTTGGACTAAAACACTGCTCATTTCCAAGATTTAAAGAACAAGTGGACCGTTAGATTTGCAATTTGGATTTTTGTACCTTACTGGCCATTTGACTTCACAGAAATGCCTCCCAATCTCAGATCCTGGTTATTAGTAAGATACTCCAGTCCTATCAGACGTATCACGCACACACCTAACAAGGAAGACAAGTAGCACTGCTTCAGCCTAGTTATTCCTCTCACCAAGTCTGTGATTTACAGGAAGAATATTAACAAAAACTTGTAGACAGTCTGTGCTCGGAGATAAAAAAAACGTTACTGCCCTCTGCAGGGATTGACTGAAATCCTAAAGCTTGAGAAGAGGAAAAATTGCAGTCAGTGGCTTAATGCAGAGCTCCAGGGTCTCTGTTCGTGTTAAGGGCAGGGTTTGCACTTGGTTTGTATGGGTCTTGAAGGAATCAGTATGGAAAATCTTAGTGCAGGTACAAACTTGTCTGACTGTGTCACTGTGAGTGTCAAACATCATTGCTTTACATCGAGGGACGGGATGAGATGGACATTGGGATGGGATGGGTTGGGTTGGGATGGAGATGAGATCACTGTGAGTGTCAAACATCATTGCTTTACAGCGAGGGATGGGATGAGATGGAGATGGAGATTGGGATGGGATAGGTTGGGTTGGGATGGAGATGAGGATGGGGATGGGGATGCAGAGGGGATGGGATTGATGAGATGAGATAAGGTTGGGGATGTTTATCAATTTGGAAAGGGCAAGTGTCAGGAGGAAGGAGCCAGGCTCTGCTCTGGGA
>NW_010184925.1:0-379 GCF_000695765.1 Mesitornis unicolor | reverse complement strand
ACCCCCAAAGCCCTGGCCGTGTTCCTGTGTGACTGCTCTGGTGATCCTGCTGTGGCAGGGGTTGCACTGGGGGAGCTTTCCAGGGCCCTTCCAACTCCCGACATCCTGGGATTCTGTGATGGAATGGGGATGGGATGGGGACGGGATATGTTGGGGATGAGGATGGGATGGGATGGGATAGGATGGGATGGGCAGACTGAATGCAAGCTGAGTTCCTCGTGCTTTATCGATACTAAGAAAAAGAAGAAGTTAATAATTGAAGCTTAAAATTCAGACTGAATGCAAGCTGAGTTCCTCGTGCTTTAGAGATACTACGAAAAAGAAGAAGTAATTGAAGCTTAAAATTCGGGTTTGCTATGATTTCAGCGTTCCACAGTGC
>NW_010184924.1:51584-71702 GCF_000695765.1 Mesitornis unicolor | reverse complement strand
CTATGCTACAGATGGTCAAAAATCCAGAGAATAAAAAATCCGGATGTTCCAACAAACTCAATCGAGCAGAATAATTCTAAATTCTATTCTAATTCTAAAAAAATCTCTAACCAATCTTCAGTCTGAAGAAAAGACAAACTTCTACCAGTATCTTTCTTCTAAGGATCTATAATCTTAAAGATTGAAGTTGAAAGAATCAGAAAAGAAGAGATTTCTGATTTCTTCTAGATTTATATGATTGGTTACCTGCTAGCTACTGACTTGACTTATTTATGGGGTTCAAGGTTTTCAGATCAGGTGGCTACTTTGTTTCCTTCCTGTCAGTGCTCTAACACTTACATATTCTACTATTTTAAAAGAGAATGAGAGAAAGTGGTGAGAAGGGCAGGTATTTATGAATACCAGAGTTGTGATCTTCATCATCTGTTCACCTGGCTTTCATGTTAGTTGCATTCTGCTTACAGGACCTCAACTTGCTATTTTAATGATTTAAAGAAGAGTAAATGCTCTGAGAAGAGGAAGGGGCTAGAAAGATAGTGGTAGGGGTATTTTCCCATCCTATTCCTACTGCTAATCACGCAAGATTCATTAACCAACTGTTCTCAAAGTGTCTCCAGAGAGTAGAAGTGGCAGCTAATACAGGGGAAACTCAATTTATTCTGAAAGTGTTAGCTCTAAGTTAGCATATCTCTTCACACTACTCTACATACCTCACTAATGTTCAAACAGCCAGCTTATGAAACGGCAGGTTATTTTTAGAACAATAACAATAATAACTATTCACAACATGCAATCATGCAAACTGCATAAAATGATACTAGTCCTGGATTAGTGAGACTTGACTCCTGTTAAGATTGCTCTTTGCTGTGGCAGGAAGCACTTCTTTTTGTATCTTACCACTTCAGTATGGTGCAGTGCCTTAGGCAAATACAGCCCAGGTCAGTGAGGAGGGTTTTCTGCTGCTGCAGTACATTGCAGTTTGGTAGTGCAGCAGCATGATGCATTGTAAGACAGATTACTGCGATTTGCCACGGTGTGACTCACAGATATGATTGCATCTCATTTCAGAACTAAGTGGAACCGCCTGCCCCTTTGTATTCATTCAAAAGCCACTCAGTGATTCTCAAATCATTGCTGCCTTTACCACGTAAACCAGGAAAGGAAGCCAGCTTGTGTCCCAGCAGTTACTTCGCTCTTTGTGTACCAAATTCAGTAACCTACCTCCTCTGGTGTGCACAGCAGTTCCCTTCTTCTCCCACAGACAAGATGAACAGTGACGGGATTTTTTTTCTATACAAGAGTCCATTTTCCTCCTTTCCCTGCTGGGCAGGTCCAGATTCTCAGCCTCTGCCTCCAGCCAGTTCTGTAACAATACAGGTTTCTATAAGGTGCAAGAAATCTCCTGACAACATGAAAAGCCTTGGAGTCAGTATGTAACTTCTTTTCTTTTAATCTGAAACTTAAATAATAGGACTGTTGTATTTCACAGGTACCATTATTAGCTGTGTAACAACAAAAGAAGACAATAAAGCTCAGGATGACATCAGGTTCCCTCCTACTGAGTATCTTGTATCCCCATAGGAAGGGGCAATCCCTGCTGCCAAGCCTCACAATTTGAAAACTTAAGACAAATAAAAAGAGTCTTATCGCTGTGTTTTTTTAGATGGGAACAGAGATTAAAGAATTCGTCCAGGTCATCTAGGAATTCTGCAGGGGAACAAAATGAACACAGATCTTCTGAGTCCTAGCTCAGCAACTTAACTACAAAGCTTTTCTTCTGTTTAAGTGACCAGAAGCAGTTAAGCCAACATGACTTGTTATCTTTATTCAAACTGACCAAAGTGCTTATTCGAGACCATATATTTTCTGGTGGCTAAAACATCATTTATAGAGACTACTCTGCCATATTATTTTGTAGAGTTTTAATCAGTTTGATGCCAGCAGCAACAGAATTTATCCCTCTCCAGCACAGCACAGGGCTCAGTCCCAAGAATCCATGGTTCTGTGACTGATATTTAAAAGTCTCTATGCAGGATCCTCTGTTCCTAGTGCCATCAACCAGAGCCCTGCAGCAGACTGTGGCTTCCCTGGATTGACAGCTGACTGCTGCCAACGGGATTTATGTTGTGTAGAGATTTGCCTATTTCCTCACGGATGTGTCTCACCAAGACAAGGCTTCTTAGGAGGTGGGAGGGAGGGAAGGTTGGTGTAGAAGATAAAAAAAACAGGACAATCTCACTAATGACATATCTAAAGAAAGCATTGTCTGAAACAATGAAAACAGACAGGATAACAACAACCACTACTCATTTCCCTTTCCCAGAACATCTTTCCCTGGGAATACATGAGTCACCTGGAATAAGTGTCAGGTCTGCATTGCTGTTATAGGTAGTGCTGGAACACATACAGTAGGGACTTACTATGGTAGATAATTTCTTAACAGTTTACAATGAATGAGAAGCACTCATTTTAAAAGTGAGCAAACCAGGCCAAAGATTCCAAGACCAGAGTTTCTTGTGCCACTGCCAGACTAGCTTCAAGCCTTCCTGGTGACATGTCAGCCACTAAGAATCCTCATAGCTTAGCATGCTGAAGAAGACCTGCATGCTGCTTATTAAAACCCTGCAGGCTAGCCAATCTAATCAAGGACCTGGCATATTCTGTAGTTAGCCCCAGCTTCCACCTACCAGAGAACAGACATGCAGACATGGGAATGTGTGAGTCACAGACATGCAGTGCACATATAATAAGAAGCAATGTGGTATCTACAGTTCAAAGCAGTACATGCTCATCTGTGAACTGTGTGTGCTTGAAACCTCTGTCCCAGCACTCTGATTGCTACAGTTTTCATTACTTTTTGTTCACCATCATGAAGCAAAAACCTCTAGTGTTTCAGCCCAAGAAATAGTGCAGTTTCCGCTCCACATCAAAGAGTCCTCTAATATTAGTGCCTTGCAAAACAGGACATCAACTGCTATCCCAAATCTGCTTAAAAAGTAAACCAAAAACAAAAGCCAAAGCCTCCTCATAGTTATACAACTGCAAATATTTTGGTCTCACATGTCAGACAAGCGCAGTTTTGACATAGACTTCTAAAGTTTCCGCTGACTTGGCAATCAACACCCCCGTCTCACAAGCTTCTTAATATTCTAGAATTCCACAGCTGAGCAGTGAGACATGATTTGAGAAGGGATGATGGATTAATTTGTCTCACATATCTGCTTAAGGGAATGACAGGAATTAAGTAATTTGAAGTTAAAGGTCTTTGTATGTCATTCTTCTGAAAGACTCTTTTAATCAAATGCTATGAATTCTAGTTACTCTGTCACCAGTGAGGCTTTTGCAATGTGGCAGTGGCAGTAAATAACATATAATAACTTGTGGTGAACTGTCACGAACATTTAATTTGATACTGAACACATTTCCAGCAAGGAAGGGACAGAGATGTTTTCTAGGTGTTAAAGTACTTTTGTATCAGTGAATTGGTATCACAAGTGTCTCATGCCTTCCAGCAGGAGGCTGCAGTATCTGCAACAAATGGAATTTTTTTAATCGTTTTTGGCACTTTCTAGAGGCCTCATATGTGGCTAATGGCTCTAGCACATGTTTACAAACCCAGAGGCAGGCTGGATGCTAGGAGAAAATTGCCATTCCTCCCAGGGAGTGATTGGAGGTCTGTCAGCCCATTTAAGGGCAACACAGAAAACTTTCCAGGAACCCACAGAAGTTTTTATTTTTCTGTAGCCTTTTAACTGTCTGGCTGGGGTTGGAAACTGCTGCTTGCATCCGTCCTAAAGAGGGCTGGCCCATGCTAGCGCCCTGTGAAGAATGCTGTGAGATCCTGGGAAGACCACAGCTTCACATGCAGGCTGTGTGCTCTGGCAGCAATGGTCTCCACTCCATGCAGATATTTTAATTTGCCACTCTCAAAGCAGATGTGTCAGAACTAGCAAACCTGGGGGTGACCATGCTTATGTCCTTGAGGGACACACTGCAGAAGGAACTTGATGAGTGAACTTGTGCTTCTGCTGTTGCAGCAGAGAACATGGCAGATGCTTCCTCACCTCTCTACAGATGCTGTAATCATCACACTTTAGGTGACTAAGCAGCCACATAGTACTCTCTCCTGCTCATCTTCACAATGTAATTAGAAATACAAAGATTTTTACTTACCACAGTAAGGAAGCCACACACAAAAGCCTTACATCAAGACATTTCAGAATTATGTACATTTCATATCATTTAATAAGATAAATAATCCTCTTCTGAAATGCTTGTTTCTATCTACAATAACACTGATATCATAGTTATCAAAAGAACAGTTCTTACAGCACATCAGATAAAGTGCAGCGAACAAGCAAAGTGCTGTATATTTGCACTCACGTATCGCACTGAGATCCTTGGGTGTTAAAAGTGCTATAACCAATTTTTCCAAATGCCATCTATTATATCCTTGAAATACAGTCAACCTTGTCCAGAGACTTGGGCAGAAACGTAACAAGCATGAGGTGTGTACCACAGAAATTTACATTCTTATTTATTGTAGAAGCACAATTTTTCATGTAATTACAAATACTATTTACTATACTTTCACATGTATATCTGCACCTCAAATAATCTATGCAAACTCAGAGGGTAGATGGGACTCTGATGGGACTTCCATAAGTATGGAGGCCACATGAGCACTGAGAATACACTGCATAGTTCCAGGAAAGATAGAAGATCTAGAAATGCATCTTATTTCAGGATCATGATCTGCTTGGATTGTTGAAAGGTGCTATAATCCCTAAATACCAAAAACATGAAAAGCAGGAATTTGAGTTCATACTGATGCAGTGATCAGCATACAGACATTCACAAGGCAGTCGTCCTCTCTGCATTCAGGACTTCTGGAAAGGGATCACCACTGTGAAAGCTAGCAAAGCCCTTGTCACTGAGGGAACACCCATGAGGAATAATATTTACATAAATAGATACAGTTCTTAATATCTCCGTGTGTTTTGGGCTCACTTCTCATGATGTGCTTTCTTTAACTGTCCCTGTTTCAACCTTGACTATCCTGAGCAATAGGAGCTCATTTATGTTTGGAATATGCACTTTGGCTGTCATGCTACTCACTGCATTGAGTAAAGAGCACAGCTTTTCTCTTTTTGTTCTAGTTGGCCTTCTCAAAGGTAAGTCCTTGTAGACCAAGGCAAAGTTTTAAATGGAAAGTGTATGAAGTGATTTTAGTGTTCCAATTTTGTGGTGGCCTATCTGAAACATTTTAAATTGGTTTAAGTTTCTTCAAGCACTTCAAATTACACATAAATCTCCTGACACGTAGAACCACACCATCTACATCATACTGTGAACCCATCTATTTATAAATTCCAACTTGGATAAAACAAGGAAATTATTTTAAATATGGAAATTTTAAAAAGTAATGTTCACAGTGACATAACAAGCTGGAAAGTCAGTCATAGAAGGTAACCTGTGACAACAGAAGAGTAGGAAACCCCAGCCACTTATGTGACTATAGCCGGACATCCTAAACACAGGTTTGGCTGTCAGCGTGGAAAATGCTAGGTTTAAATGCGAATATTTGCACTTGACATTACACTAAATGTATAAATCCTCTAACATGATACTTTGCTTGAGTCAGAATTTTATGTCCATAAAGATATTAACACTAAAACATAAATGCCTCAGAAGTTTAAGAAATGGAAACTGAGATATTGATGTGTTCTTGGGGTTTTATGGAAGCAGGTACATAATGGAAAATTGTCCAGTTAAAGTTTAATTTCTAAAATTCTGTTTTGTGAATGAAATATCACTCAGACATACATTTACTATTTGCTTGTAAGACACTTTAATTATCATGCATGTGGCTGTTGATTATGATGAAATAAAAGCTTTTTCTCAGCACAGAGTAACAGGAAAAGCTTGAATACAGAAAATATCTTTCATGTTACTTAAAGAATCAGTTTTCTCAGGGTTTTCACTGCTATTGTTTAGGGGAACCAAACTCCCAATTTATTTCCCTTTTTTCCTGTGAAGACATTTTGATATTACATACTCGTTGTTTCAGAAAAGCATGGATTCTTTTTTTTTCCCTCTCCTTAAAACTACATCTCTTTGGTAAAAAAGAAAGACATTTAACAGAAACTGAAAATTCTCATTAAGATAAAAGAGATTATGCTAGGTTTAAAAATCTTTTGACTTAAAACTGTTGACCAACTCTACTCTTAGAAGATTCTTGGCCCTTTACTGGTGAAGAATTTGCTGTCTGAGACCTGTCAGCGGTTTGTAGTGTGCTTTATGGCATAAAGACTATCTCGGCACATTTCAGCACTAATTTCTGCCTCAAGTTGAGCATTTCAGCAGTGAGAGCTTGTTTCAATACTTCTGATACATTTTAGCTTATTGCATCCCAAGAACAAGACAAGAGGACCTCTGGAATAAACAGATAAGACTATTTATAACTGTGGAATTGAGGATGGCTCTTAACAAGAGCAGATTTCTTATTCCTCTTTAGAAAGAAGGTGAATTCTCTTCTAAGAGAAGACAGCGCCATATCCTGTTGAGCTCAGTACTGCAAGTGACACTTTAGTTCATGTAACAAAGAGGCCATTGTATTAGACAGTACCAGCAAATACACTTTGGGTACAGAGTCTGATGTTTGGCTCCAACCTCAGACATTCAACAGTTTTAGAGCCTCCCTCCTGCTCCGCGACACTATGTGCAATGCACATGGGATGGTGGGTTTCAGCAGTGCTTTACCCATGGGTGTACACCTTAGAAAAGGCTGTGGCTCTGCACAGCATCCCTGCAAGAAAAAAACATCCCAACCACATGAAAATGTGAGGTGGGAGTCAACTTGTTAATCTGCCTCTTGATGTGTGTGACTTATCACGTGTGCCAATGCACCTCCATGGAGGAGCTGCAGGGTAAATCAGTTGCACTGGAGACAGATTACAGCAACTAAGAGCATATTCAGGTTAGCTTTAATTTTCCTTATCTACCAATAATGACAGCAGTGAACATACAACAGGACAGGCTCCAGCAACTAATCTATGGAAAAAAGGCCTTTCCCCCAGAGCATTTTGACATGTCCTACATGTTCTACTCCCATATGCAGACAATTATTTTCTCTTTTCTATATCTAATTTTTGCAATCAATTAACTTACTTCACTCTAGTGCTGAATCTGTGTTGTTGCCTTTGCTCCCCTTGCAAGCAACATGAAACTGAAAAAGCAAGGTTCTGATCATTGCCAACAGATTCTACCTTTCCTCAGAACAAGGAGGCTTCTGCAAGAGAGTCCACGCTTCTGCAAATGAAAACAATCTTACCATGTAAGGGGTATAGGGTATAGAAAAAAAATGGCTGTCTATTATTTTTGTATGAATATTTCCACTACCACATGACTCTGTGCCAAACTGAGTCTCTTTCTCCCTAAAACAAAAATAAAGTATCCTTGCTGGATGGCATGATTTCTTGGTGGTTTTTATAGCCAGCCACAGGAAAATTAAGTTATGTGCATTTTAGTCAGAAAGTCTTGTTTCAGGTTCAGCAAAACTGGGAAGTGATTAATCCTGTTCTAAAATATTCCAGATGAGAGCTGACACATTAAAAAAACCCCAACCTCCAAATGGTTACTCTCCAGCAAGGCAGTTCGTTGTGTAACTGGCTGAAACTGCACATGGGTCAGAAAAGAAAGCAGCTAGATTTTTCAGCTCAAATAGATCAGTATGTTAAGAAAAGATAGAGGCAAGAGATTTAAACTTATGTGTTTCCTAAAGATAAGACAGAAGCAGACACTGTTTGAAACATCATATTTTACTGAACTTTGCAGTTGGCTTAAGAAGTAATGAAACACCCATTGGCAGGCCAATTCCTAGAGGGTAGTAACCTTGAGGACCATAGGCCATGAATCCAGAGAAGCCTCTTCCAGTACATCCCCAGCATTAGGTTTTACATTTAGCATGAAAAGAACATACATGTATCTGCCATTTTCTCTGAGTGCAAACAATGAAGTAAATAGTGGAGGTCAACAGAGTAGTAGGAGGGAGGTCATGGCTACACAGGCTTCTCGGTACATCTATCTGTGTGTACCTTGCCACCAGCCTGCATTCCTAAGCTACCCCTCTCACACAACACAGGGAATATTTGCAGCTCACACGGCTGTACTTCTGGTCCTCAGTGCTAGCTTGCTGTAGCTACACAATGCTGCATTGTGCCATGGAGACATAACTCACATTTCTTGTAAAGCAACCTTGGTCCTAGATGGAGTTGTGATTATTACAGTTCATCAACCATGCTGCTCGCAACAATCTAATTATGAAGAAGAAACTTAACATAATCACAAAGACTGGAATGTACCTCAGATGTGCAGTTGTAAAACTTGTTCTCAGTCAACTACCATTGCTTCAGCACAGTGCATTAGTATGCTTCCATGAATGACCCAGTCACTACTGGTCAGTAAGGAAGTTCAGCCAGGCCAGTCAGGCAGAGTGGACTTAGAGGACAGACTGCCATCCACATGCTGAAAATATTCTCCACATTTCCAAAGGTCTCATATACATTCCTTGGGAAAGAATAGAAACTTTTAGAAAGTTCTTATTGCAAGAAATTCTCAGCATGTTCATTTTTATATGTGTGTACATTATATTATTTTGTCATCTGAATCTGTTAAAAACGTTTAATTGAAATAAACCTCTCAATTTTTTCCAAAGCAAGGAAGAAAGAAAACACTAATAGTTTGCATTCAAAGCTTTCATATTCACTTGGCATTCTGCTGTGCTTAATGATAGCTCTACAAAGAAACAGTTACTGTCTTCTGTGGGAAAGCATATTTGTGGCTGTGAAAGTGCTGCAAAAATTGCAAAGAGAGCTTTGATAATTTTATACCACATTTTCACCCCAGTTTTTACAGCCAATTCATTTAGTCAAAAGTCATGCTTTCTGCTTCTTGTTTTTCATTTCATATCCCCTGATTTAACATTTTAGTTCCGGGCTGAATATCATTTTGTGTGATGAAAGGTACCAAGACACAGCTAAGGCTGTAATGCTTTGTGAAGTTTAATTACTTCAGCTCATTCCATAAGAGGGTTCTTGAACCAAAACACAAGTTACATTGCATCGTTTTTACATTCTCAGCTCTCTTCTAACCCTGTCAGACCTCCTTCACTATGAAGGTGCCTTCATCACAGCTCTCTTCTAACCCTGTCAGACCTCCTTCACTATGAAGGTGCCTTCATCACAGCTCTCTTCTAACCCTGTCAGACCTCCTTCACTATGAAGGTGCCTTCATCACAGGCCCACTTTCTAACACATTGCTTTTCCACCAGCAGATCACAGCTCCCTTGGGATTCAGACTTCTGCAGTTTAATCTGTTTAGCAGCTCACAAAAATGTTGTTCCTTCACTGAACAAGCTCCTCAGGCTGAACTTGCACTGCAAACAATTTGCTACCACCAGAAAGACTACTTTTGTCTGGAGTATCTCTTCTTCATTTACGGCCTCCTTTGTACCCGTCCAAAGGGGCTGCATTGTCCAGCCGAAGTTCAGGCACAGCTTGGTCTATTGTGTTTCATTACACTTCACTGCAGACTTTTTCCTTGCTGGAGCTAATGAAAAGGCAAGGTTCCAGCTCCTAAGTTTCGGGAAGAAAGACCCCAAGTGATTTTGCATCTGATTCAAGCCACTGCAGTCTCTGGGAATTTCTTCTGTTGATTTCAGTAGGTTTTCCACTGAGCTCTCAATCTACTTGTAGGTAAAGACAATGGACTGTGAACTGTATCACCCTCCATTGCTTCAGCATTTGAGGACAAACAGACAGTAAGGTCAAACACTTCAATCATAACACATCTTTTAAGAGGGAGAGCTAAAAGCTCGTCACTACTGTCTTGATTTTTGTTGTGTTTCAAATGTCGTTGTGTTGTTGCTGTGGCTTTTGTGTTTCCTATCAGAATGGCCTTTTAATTTTAAACATGTTATGGTGATTTAACTTCTGTGTTTCCTGGGATTTCCTTGGAACACATAGGATGAGAGCTTTTACAACTTAACTCAATAGACATGGTTCTCTACTCCCTAACAAGGGCTGCTTTCCTTCACTGTGTTAGCTACTAAGGTTAAATAATTATTAAAAAAAACTCAAGCAAAACATTTAAAGAGTTCCAATTTTTCTCTTAGATGATGCGTAATTATTTTATTGATTTCACAATTATAGCGTTGCCTTTCAGGCTAGGTAAGACTTTTTTTTTTTTTTAAAAAAAAAGAACAACCCAAATACTTCTGCTTCCTTTATTTTAAAATCTTGCCTTTCCACAGGCCAAACCAGCTGTAAGGAAGAATAAAGCAGGACAAGAATTTATTGCCTGGACTATGGGGATGGGGAAACTGGAGCTCACTCTCTCTCCTGCTACAAGTAGGGACCTATTAAAAGTTGTCTGTTTGGCTTAACCCCTAAGCACATTTTTGGCCTCAGTTTAGGAGAACTGTTGCAACAGTTGGAAGAGTCCATGATAACCTTTCAGTTGTGTACCCCCTTTGCCTATGCTAGTGTGAAGGGTATGACTCCCTGTTCATCAAGGGGAGCTGCAAGCTTAGCACTGAGGACTGCTGCTGTTCAAGTGACTTTGTCTTTTTTTTGGGATAACAGCAATCAGATCCCCCTGCCCCTTTCTTTACCATCAGGACATGCTATTGAGTTCCAGACTTTCAAACATAAAGTACCTGTGATCAACCCCATTGTTTATTTTCTGGGAGGGGAGTTGCCCAACTTGGTTTCTTTGAGTAAGAAGAAATGAAAAGCCAAACGTGACCATTAGTTATCATCAGGATGCTGTATTTCACTTCTATACACCACAATTATTTACTGGAAAAATTCATTGGAAAGATAATCCTTGCATCAGCCCTGCACAGCCTCCAAACAAAGGAGCCCAAAAACTGCTGGTGCATCTTCAGGCAACCTGTCACGCACTCCAGTTGCCACCTATGGCAGCTTAGGTTGTGAGAAAAATACAACCAAGGCACGTAACTCAGCTTCTTAACCAAGTACCTGGCTGCAGGAAAGAGCCCCACACGTATGCTTTCATAAGCAAAGCACACATTGTCTTTTACCTTAACTCTCCACATCTCCTGGACATTACATCCAAAGGTTGGGATAGCGATATGACATATTTTAATGTAGAATCAGTGCAGTATGATCCCCAATATAATTAGTACTGCCCAGCCTTAGTTGGGTTATTATGGCTTAGATTATTCCTATTAGTTTCCAACTGATTTTGGAATGCAAGTATTACATCTGATTCTAATAAAACTTTAGACTTCATTGTTTTCAGTCAGCTAATGAAATAGTTGAACCTTCCCATGACTTGCTGTAATTACAACAAAGTCTGTGCGTTATCATGAACAACGCTAACCTCTTTACAAGATGTAAAACTAATCCACCATTATTTGTGCACTAATACATTTGGAAATAAAGACTGAGGAGTGAAAAGACATTAATGCTACCCTGGTGACATGTGAATCTACCTGGCACAGAGGCTTTCACTCAGCAAACTCTGGCACAGCTTCTTGGTTACATGTAACTTTATGTTAACAGGAAAAGTAACTTTAAAATCTGGTTTGTTGATGAAAGCCTCAAGTACATACACAATTTAATCAAATTTAGAAGATAATTTTAAAGCACTTGTGAAGAAACAGAAGTGCGTTATAAGAAACAAAAATCAAGATGGTTACATCATCAAGGCCTTGAAAGGAATTTCTTGGTTTCAACATGTGCTGGAAGTTTGCACTTGCAAGAGCTTTTCCAAAGACTCTGGCAACACACTGTACTTTTAAGACTGAAAACTATTTCCATTGAGTGGCTTGTTTGTTTGTTTCTGTGAAACAGCTTGGTGGTCCCAGGACAGCTCTTACTGGACTAAGGTTCTTCACACAAAAGCTGCAACTGTAATTGGCATTAACTATAATTGGCATTAACTGTAATTGGCATTAACTGTTCCCTGCTTTGGCAGCCTCATTGGAGAAACCAATACTCGAATACACAAATACTCAAATGTGGACTGAATTGCCCTTAGTGGCCCCTCTACATCAGGGCTAAGGGCATACTGAGAGTAAGGAATTGTGTTTGTTTGTGGAAACAGGCAGAGAACATAAATTTCTTCCATTGTCCAGTCTGAGGTGAGATTAAAGGGCTACTGAGTGGTCAATCAAGAGACAGAATACTGTCAGATCCTCTTTGGAAAAATGGGGCATTTTAGTGGCAAGCATCAGGAAACCTCCCTCCACCACTGAGCTGCAAGGTGGTCTTGGTCATGTCAATCTCTGTGCCTCCTGGCATATGTACACCTGCTTTAAAATATCATATCTCTGGCAAAGCATCCACAGCATCCCCTAGCAAACTCTAATACAGGCTTTCTGAAAGTTTAGAAATATTTTTAACTCCTGGGGTGGGGGTGTGGGAAGAACAAACATAATCCTGTGCAATGTTACCCTGTTTATAAATCAAAACAAACTTTAAAGGTTTCACTCCTTTATCTCTCCTTTCCAGTGTTCTGTTTCTTTGCCTGTGAGCACAGGTTATAGGTGCAGAGCTTTTTCACACTTTTAAAAACCACCAAGGTCCACAGATCAAAGGCTGATAAGCATAAGCACTGATTTGTAATAAAATTATTACTGACAGAAAGAGAAGGGAGTGAATGATGCTGAAACCAGGTTCATTCTTGCCAAAGCTTGCAACTACGTTGCTTGTAGCTGCACCAGTGGGTGATACCCACTCCTACCAATGGCTCTAGGGTAAGCAAACTCTAACCATGGAAAAGCAAGCTAACTGCCTTAAAGTATTTTAAAACCACAGTGACTTTCTCCTTTCCAGTAAGAAGAGATAGAGAGCAATTACATAAGTCCCATGACAACAAAGAAGCAGCACAAAACCATTCTGTCAGAAAGCATTGTCCCCAAGGACTGCTGCGGCACACAGGTGTTGACAGGCACACCTCCATGTTAGTGCAGGGCCATTGGCTGCACACAGGCCTGAGGCGATGAAATTTTGACCCTGGATTTTTGAGGGTTTCCAATAAGAACAAACAGGCTGTACTCTCAGTTCCCTTTCCACCAGATAAACAGTTATATACTGGCATGTAGTAAGATTTTAAACACAGCCTTATAACTATATACTTTCCTTAAAAAAATCCCTACAGTTTTCAACAACAGCAGTTGCAGACTACTCCTTCAAATTAATTACGAACATTTGCAGATAGAAAATCCAAATGCTATTACACAGAAAAAGTACAGACAAGGTTCGTGCATCCTTGCATCAGAAGTTTGAATATATGCCTTTGCTCAGTCTGCTTATGGTTTCATACCCAAGATCATTCAAATACTATTTGTAAATGCAGTATGAACACCCTTCTGTCTTGTCTGCCCTGTCTTTTCAGAGACACACATACATACCAACACCCCAGGCACTCTGTCTGAATTACTGATTTCAAATGCAAGTAAACCACCTGTTGTCAACTATCCGTTTGTACGGCCGTATCACTGAGGATCCCAAAGTATGACACCACTCTTGTGCTAGGCTTTGCACAGGTACAGAAGAAAACAGTAACCTGCTTCAAAGAATTTCCAGGATGTAGCTATATGCTTTTTAAACTTCACAAGATTCCAGGATCGCAAGAAACAGCAATAAGTACTGAGAAGGCAACAGTGGTTATCAGTATTTAAGGCTGACTCCCCAGACTTCCATAGATGTAAACTTGTGGCTGTTTTCTTGTTAACAAGTACCTATTTAAATGAAAGTTATCAGCACAACTCTACATACCAAGCTGGATACCTTTTCACTGATGCAGTCCCTTTCCTGCTATGTCATTCCATTTGGAACTCTAGTATGAAAATCTTATTAAATAAAATTGCAAGCGTTTGGGGGTGAAACAGACAGTTACGAAGTAATCCTATACAGGGAGCAGAGGACTGTATACAGAAGGAAATTTGTAAATATTGTTGATCTATCAGCACTTAGGATTGCCCTCATTACCATCAAGTTCATATTTCCCCTCCCTTGGAATTGAGGACATTATGCTCCTTCAAATTAGTTGAAGACTTCCAGTCATTTCTGCCTTATGCAACATATTCCTTCTCTCTCTCCACAAACGTGATGGAAGTCTTTTTGTTCCAGTTTTCCCTATAGTCACCTTTGTGCTGAGGGCTGCCATGGAAGAACATAAAATTTTCAAGCTAGAAGTGTCTGAAACTTTCAGGTCCCTAGAAAATGGGATTTATAATTAGAAGATTTGGGTGACTTCAGTACAGTTATTGCAACAGTTCCAGTTGTAATTCCATTGCAGTTCAGCAATGAACTTGTCGTTTACTCTTAGGAAGCTTTCAGATGGTATCACTGAAAAGGTTCCAAATCTACTGCATAATGGCTAATCTACCCACCAGGTTAAAAGAGCTCCAAGCTTAAACTAAAGCAGAGTTCCTCCAACTTTAATATTTAGGGCAATAGTCTTACTCTGCAAGCCAACAGGGTACAAATAAGATATGTCCCACAAAGTAACAACTTCATGCCTGTATTAATAGAAAAATACAAATAACTAACTTATGGCCTGGCCTTTAATAAACCAAAATTATTTTCCTTTCAGGATTAGGAACTCTCCTTCTTTTTCCTCCTCTGACCTATTTTATGGTACTTTTTTCTGATACATAAACTGTAGAAATAAAACCACTGATTTATAATAAGAGGAAAAAATATTTCATAAAACTAGTAAAAAAGGGCAAGCCTCTCATGATATCCTGCAGACACTGGTCTATGGAACTACAGATAATTAGCTGGAGATTTCTGCAGCAGTGAATGCCAAGCACATAGGAGGCTTGCTCGCTGTTGCTATACAGCTTCTACCATACAAGACATCATAAATAATAATGGTTGATCCTTCCTGTCAGTGACAGCAGCCAAGAGTTTCTGCTTTTGACTTCTAGGGCTCATGTGGCATGTGGCTATGAAGTTCAACTTTTGCAAGGGTTATCTTCCCCTACACAAAACAAAGCAACATAAGAATGCTATTTCTTGGGAATCACTTTTTCACAAGAAACCTTGCACCAGAAAACCGGTAACTCAATGTGTGGAAGAGCAGTAGCATTTCTGTGTGAAGAAAGGTTTCCAGTTGTGTAACTGGTACTGCTGAGGGCTGCAGGCAGCAGCCTGGTCTCTGGCTGCATTTCTCAAGAGCCTGACAAGTGCTTGTTAAAGAAGATGTTGTTGTTGACCGATCAGTCCTACTCCTTGGTGAGGAATGACAGAGTGAGTGAGGTTGGAATGCAACTCTGGATATCACCTAGTCCAGTAGTGCTTCTCAAAGCAAGGCCAAAAGAGCAGGTTGCCGAGGATATTTTCCTGAGATGGAAATACCACCTTTTCTGTCACTAGTACAGAAGACACCAGGATTCCAGAAGAAGGTATCAATAGCAAGGTATCAATAAACCTTCTTATGCTTAAGATTATGAGAGATACAGGAGTCAAGTGAATAAAGCTGAGCACTCAGAAGACTGTTAGTTTTCTGTTAGTTCTCAGTCCATATCAGGTTACTTCAAAAAATGTGCTGTAATGTATAGTGTTTTTAGATCCCCTGGATACACCAGTCCTCAGTCTCATTCAGACGCACACTAATTCACAGCAGGTCATGAAGTGCTGTTAAAACTACACTGCACCCCTGAAAACATGATGCATGTGCTAATTTTTTTTAACTGTGCTTATTATCAGATTATACAAAATTAGATGCAGAGAAAATTACACTTCATTAGTTAATTCAGCATAAATGATGCAAAACTGCTCAGACAGATAATTCCTAAACAATGGTACAGTTGTTACCGTCTGAAAAACCAATCTAGCCCATCTCAAGCAAGCATTAAAATAAACCTAGAAAAGTTCAGTTTTCATGAATGTTGATGCTTTTTATATCCAATTTATTTGCTTGCATATTATTTATTAGGCTGTTTCACCAAAGACTTGTTATAGTGTCAAAATCACCAAAATTTAATGATCCCTAAGAGAATCATACTGACAGGTGACACCCTCATGTGTCATCTGCTGATTAGAACTGACTTCTGCATGAATAGATGATCTACTGTAAAAGAAATGTCACAGCCAAAATACAGTGCCATCAACTATAAACACAGAAGTTATCATTAACAAGTTAAGTTGTTTAGGAAATTAACTTAATGAGTGAAGACATTTATAATGGTTATGCTAACCTTTCATCAAACATGAAATGATTTGTAAAAACGATTTGTAAGGAACCTCTATTCACATTTTCATTAAACTACAGACAGATGACTGTACAGCTAAGCTGTCTGCTAAGCAAGCAGTTGTGGGGAGGATCTGGCTAGGTCCCTTAAAGCAGGCTAGCTAGAGATTTTTTTAGGCATTTCCTTGAGTACTATGAAAGCACACGAGCTGCTCTTGAAAGAAAGACTGAGAGGTTCTATGCTTGTAAATGGATTTTCAAGAGACAGAGAAGTTTGACTGATTTTAGAATTAAAGTAAGCAGCCTACAAAAATATGTAGCGATAGGTGCTGAACAGTAACACGATCACGTTTCATGAGCTACAGAGTCCTTCCGTGTGAATTTCTCCTGTGTTCTTGTGAAATCGCAAGAGACGGAAAGCTACTTCCAACTTCAGTCTAACCTACCAGTTGTTCTGAACATGCTTATGCACAGCCTCAAACTGGAGCTTACCACAGTTGTGCAATTCATTTGAACTTTGTCTACTGAGAAATGTAGCTGACGGACAAGCAGGCGGTTTTCCAAAGACCCCTCTTTAACTGAGAATGGTCAAATAAAAAAAAAAAAAAGTCCCTCAGTGTCACTTCTTCCAACAAGCCCATGCAAACTGTGACACCAGTATCATCTTCATGCTGAGAGAGAACAGGAGGCCACAATATTGCACGTTTGGCAACAAAGCAGGGGATGAAATCTTTACCTATACTATGTGTAAACTTTAAAATAAGTAAATATGCCAGTCATGAAACAAAAGTACATAAGACAATTTTCCAGGGCTCTCTGACTATTAGGAATTGATCTAAATTGAAATCAAAGCTGACAATCCTTTTTTTCAGTAGTTTATACAGATTCATTTACGTAACACAAGCCTTCACTATACCATCCACTATGCATACTAGCAATGATACAGAACATTTTCCTATGATCAAATACTTGGAAAATATAAGAAAAAGAAAGAAGGATAATTTGTAAAATAAATTAGCCATAAAATTATGAGAAAGACCTGATAGCCCACTTACTCACTTGCTTTATAAGATGATTTTTTTTTTTTCTGAGTTGGGACAGTTTCCAAGGTAAATGATGGGTAGTCTGGCTGGGTAATCACAGAAGTGTCTTTAGCGGCTATTTGTACTAGCATATACCTAAAAAAGCTTAAGCTAGTAATTAGTTTTAGCCAAGAAATTTTAGTGTTTGGTGGTACGTTTAATAGATAACTTCATCAGGTTAAGGGAGTCAGTTGAGAAGCTCATTATACCATCTCCAGGGTTCATAATACAAGTTCTTCATGCTGGTGAGTGTTTTAATATCCACATTTAATAAATGCTCATCGTGGCTGGCAAAGAGGGGGCATGGATCATAAAGTTCATTTGGGAGGTGGATATAATAGTTCAGGATACACTGGTGTACAGATCTTACTTAACTAATTGTTCAAAGCAGTGTGCCCAGAAGTGGGTTAGGTTCACTTATTTAAAAGTTTGAATTAGAAATTTCAGGTGCCTGATCCTGAAATGAAGCTTGTATTGGCATGCTGCATTCCCTTTCTTCAAGCCTGTGGTTTTGCAGAATATTTTCTAAGGACAGCAACACAGAAAGAAACACAGCAGGGGTGCAATGACTGGACTAGAAAGAAGCAGAGGGAGCTAACTACCAGTCAAGACTGAGCTGATGAAGAATTTTTTCTCTTTTCTTATGGGAGAGAATATAAAATATGGCTGACATGAATCTACTGTGATGATTTTAAAATTGAGGCATTCTCTAAGGAAGAATTAAAGCTCTTTCAAAAGAGCAGGGGAAGCTTTTAACAAAAGGAAAATGACAGAAAAGAGGCTGTTTTGATTGGGCTCTGGAGATTTAACGTATCTTTTGTACAAATCTGATCTGCTATTACTATCCCCTGAGCAAGATAGTTTATTGTATTTTAATAATGACACAAATAGTGTGTTTGAATGTTGTGTGTTTCTGTAATTGATTGCTGACAATGTGTTATTGAATTCTGTAGCTGCAAAGGGTTGCTCTGGATTATTGCTTGTCAAAATGGTACAGCGTGTGAAGCAAAAGATGGAAAGACAACACCGCAACCACAAGGACATCACGTGTTGAAGGCCAAACCGTACAGACGATCACTACTGTGAAGAAACCCCCCGCCACAATAAGTACAATGCCCAATGACAAGCAGTCACAGGATTAAGTTATGCATAGTCAATGGAATGACTGTTGATGAAAGGCAATAAAAATGAATTAAAAAAAAACAAACACTGAAAAATGGCACATCATTCATAAAGTCCCACTCTTGAAAAAACTTAGCCTAGGTAATTTTTCTGAACTTTGAAGGGAGAGGAAAAAAACACCTGTGGTAACCATAAGACCATACAGGAACACCAACTGTTTCCAAATAAGAAGTGAGCAGTCAAATGTTATCCCAGCACTATATGGGAAGGGGAACAAATTATATAATATCTTGCCATGTCTTCCCAAAGCATGGTAAGATAAACAAGCCAAAGGGCTATCACTAGAAGATCTCATTAGAGCTTTTCACTGAGTATCATTTGTAGAAACACAATAGTGCAGGCCTAATAGAGCAGCAGGGATGATGCCAAATGCGGAGAGGTGGTTTTTGCTCAAGCAGTATACCTTTGAGAGGAAAACAAGAAGAGAAATGGGCTTTGCACTTTGCTGCAGCCTTAAAAATGCCAGGCACTAGTGGTCTAAGCTGAGTGAGTAGATTTTGAAGCAGGAAACACCTTGAGTAGCCTACCTGAAACTTTCTGTTAACTACTCCTTTTTGCTTACAGCACATAGAGTCCAGCTGACGTGTTTGAGGAGACCTCAGTTACAGCACACTGAAAGCCTCAAACAGCGGGTTGTAGGTCCTTCCATTAACAGACTCCTGCACGGTCTCTTATTGCATACTATAGGGACAGTGCTCCCAAAAGGACAAAACAAAGGCTGAGTTTTTAAATTTAATGCCTTACTTTTAACTATACTGTTTTCTGATTTTTGTCTTCTTTCCTTTCTTCACCTTTAAAATATTCATAGATCTGTCTTCCCAACACACTTAATTGTTGCTTAGAAAGTTTATTACATAGTTGTTAACTTTCAATATGTTTCCAGTAGTCAGCTGGAATTTAATTATAGTAACTATCCAAATAAAACTGACTCTGTAGATTAAATAACAGCAACTCTTAAGTAAATAATATTTGAATACTCTCTCCTTTTCTGTGTCATATGCAGACATTACTTGGAATACTAACAACCTTGCAAAACACACCATTTCCTAGCTGTCTGGTCTCATTAGACATTGTTCTAGCAGTTATTTGCTTTATTAGAACCCTACGATGATTTGGGTTGGAAAGGACCTAGGGAGGTCTCTAGTCCAACCTCCTGCTCAAAGCAGGCCCAGATAAGATGAAATTGGGATCAACACACAATCATCTCCTTTTTAGTTCATGAAGCTTGGAGCCTTGGTACGGGACAGGAACAGGGTGATTAATGGCTGATTGTAGTGAGCATTGTGCCTTTAAGCTGAGTGGGTGTTCTAATTCTGACCACCATGGACTAAGGAAGCTGGTGTTATAGAATGATCACTTGGGGTTAACGCATGATATTTGGAACATCTGAAACCTGTTATTTTTCCTAGCTGAGGTTTATTCTGAAGCTTCATAAACTTTCCATTTTAAATTACAGAGCTTCCTTTTTTAACTATAATAAACTTTTATCTTAAAATGGTGTGTGCCTTTTAATCATTCCAAAGTATTTACTTTAATTAGGTTTTAAAAACCCTGCAGAAGACAGCACTGTTCTTAATTTTGGCTGTGAGAGTTTGTTCTGCATTCAGCTAGCAGCAGTTCCTAA
>NW_010184924.1:48847-51553 GCF_000695765.1 Mesitornis unicolor | reverse complement strand
GAACTTCAGCCAAATAGAACATTTGAGGCAAAGCAAGATGGCGTGAATTCAAAAAAGAAGACTTGTTTTCATGAAAACATTGGTCCAGTTTCATGGCATTATCTATAATCCGCTGGTTTAGTAGAAGAATAGAGTTTCCATCTTTCTTTCTCTATAGACATGCAGCATGTGGCAATCTTGAAGTGTCAAAATTTCCTTAGCTTTCCCATGCATCATTAAAGATTCAGAAGCCCTGAGCATCTCCAAATCAGGATAAACCCTTGGGAATTGCAAACAGTTACCCCTCAGCAAATCAGGTTCAAATGATAAGTCCAAACAGAGAAAAAAAAAAATTAAAAAAAAAATACTAAAAAAAGGTTCTTGTCCTGGGTTGCTGGAACTTCTTACCTGAGACTATAATAGCAGCAAAACCAAGACAACTAAGATTTTAACTGAAGTTATCAGTTAAAGCAGCAGATAATTGAGGCACTTGGAGTTCAGAGCAAGTACTATCTGGAGTTAAAATCCAAGATGCCTCTTGTTCTCTGACATTTTAAATCAAGGTAGTTTAACTTGGCTTAGCCAGTCTGAGTTAACACACACTATGGCAAATTTTACCAGTGTGTAAGACTTTTCTATATAAGCAATCCAAATAGTTCTGGCTCTTTTCTGCTGTGCAGTCATGCAGACAAGATCTGAGATGGGAGAAAGACTACGGGTTGAGCTCATTTCTGCATCACTTCCTTACTGCACCTGAGGTTTTCCCATACTGGACTAACTACAGGCCAGAGCCAGAGATACTGAGATTGGCGTGAAGAGGTGTGGGATTAATGCTGTCTTGTTTATTTTGAAGAGATAATCTAGCAAAGAAAAACTATCACTGTTTTTTTATTTAGGACACCTCTCAGTGGGCCAGGGTCACTGGAAAGCACTAACTCCTGCACAGCCATGTTGTAAGGACTTCCTATTACTCCAGCTGTACAAGCAGGAAGAGTCTCTCCAATGACAGACATCCTCTGACATGGAAAAAAAAGAGAAAATTGTTTCCTCCCGTTCTTTCTGGGAATATTGTAGAAAAGGATGCCAACACTCTGAGGCCTATTGGCTCTTACCCTTCTCCCACTCAATGCATCTGAAAATTCACAGGCTTTGAAAACAGATTTCTTGTAACTGGACTGGGGAACAGGGTTATCAGCACTCACACACACGGAGGAGTGAGTAGTTGCTTTGGCTTGGTAATAGTCCTTGGCCCTCAGAAAGAGAAAATGGGAACCAAAATACCTTAATTTAAGGATCAACTTAATATAAGGGTCACAGAGTAATTGCATTTCCCTTGAGTGCTAGAGCTTGAAAAATAAAGAGCTTGCAATATAGATTCCTGGGTTTTAGATTGCCCTATATTCAATGGTATGTAGGTTTTCTGCATTAGCATTAGGCTCTTTTGCAGTTAGTCTTTGTTCCTGTTTGTGCTTTTAGATGTCTGTTCTGCACAGAAATAATGAGGCTAATAAACCTCACAGATGTATACTTGCCTAGTGACATTTAAGAATTCTGGAAAGTGAATTGTATTATTTATTAATCTGGCCTCTAGTCCTAATTTAGTCTCAGAACAACAGACTCGGGTTTCCTACCTAAAAAGAGCTAATGTAGCCCTTAGATAATATAACTTCATCTAAGTTATATCATCTAAGATAAGAAACATCCAAGTAAATCACACATTCTGAAAATGCCAAGCTGACTTTTTCTTAAATTTTGCTGAGCTGGTGACATTGGGGCCCAACACGCTCTCACTTTTATTAGTGCAAAGCCCCAGTTTACACTGGCCTAAGCAATATAAGGACACATGGCGTTTTAAACACACCACTCTCTTTAGCATGTCAGCATGGCACTACTGAAATACTTCACACTTGCTATGTACTTAAGGGTCTTCTTGTCAGTGTGAGACCCAAAATAAAGTTGCATGCTACTAAGGTCATTGTAGACTTTTAAATAGATCCAAAATTATAAGTTGCAAAGTCAAGTCATGGGTTCTGATTACTTGTTATATTATGTGAATATGTGATTCTCTGGCAGTGCACAAAGACCTGAAATAAAATATCTTTTTGATAGTCCTATCTGTAATGAATCCTTTACAAACTGGTGCAGCACATCACTTTTGTTGAAACGGAAAGCATAGATTAGGAAGACTTTTTTGCCAATGTCCAGTACCTTCTAAGTTAATTCATGTCATCTGTGCAATGCTTGAGATAACTGTTGAAAGAATACTCCCATCATGTTTTCTTTTGTGGTGGTCTTCTTTTTTACTCAAAATTTAGGGCAGCCCTGAGTTACTCAACAGAAGGAAAACGAAGAGGAGATGCTGACAACAGAGTGGAAAGAGGCCGAGAGGAAAGTTCTTTGGTTTTGTTCAATGTCTCTGTCTATTTTCAACAGACAATTCTCAGCTGCAGAAATTAATTGCTTTTTCCTCTTTATTATGTAACTAATCTTCAAAATAATCTTTCAGGTCTTTCTTTCCTACTAATCTTTCCTGGAGGAGGAAACTGAAAGCAGAATTGGGTACTCACTACAAAAAGAATTCACAGATTTTTGCATTAAAAAAAGCGATGGTTTAGTGGCACTACAACATCTTTCACTTTCTCCTTGCAAATATTTATAAGAGTAAAACTGTGTTCACAAGAACACTGATAGAGAGGAGGAGGACTGGGAATGCTCAAGTCATGAAAA